>NC_069499.1:1116723448-1116828448 GCF_027579735.1 Bombina bombina | reverse complement strand
ATTCAGACTTCACAAAGGCTGAACTCACTGAATTTTCAAAAGAAGAAGGGTGGAACTCTCCAGCACTGCGAGATCTCTTTCATTTATGTATGTGAAGCAGAGACAAACCCAGTGCAATATAGAACTGCATGATATGAGAGTTTAGTTACACTTACACTTTGTGCTTTGTATTTTATATTAATATATATTTCGGATTTGGTCCTTTCAATATTATTGCATTTAAGCTTTGCACCTTCTCTTTTATATTGTAAAACATTTAGATATAGTAATGCTTTTACACATTCTCATTATATTTTGGAAGTTTCTGTGTTACTTTAACAACTAAGACTCATACTTTGTATATTTATGTGTATCTTTTACAAATTACATTACAGTTTCAGAAAGTGGGATAGAAAGAATGGAAAGAAAACCATCTTAGATTCTTGCATGTGTTGATCATAATTTTAGAATGTTATTTAAGAAACTAAATTCATGTTTAGTAATCACTCCATTGACACACTGTAACAAACAGCAAACCACTTTCCTGTCTGAGCACGTGTCTTCTCAGTGTCAGATGGAGTGCTGTTGTTTCGAAATGTAACAAGCTGGAGTTTTTCAACAGAGACATAGGGGCCGTTTTACTAAAGTGTGGACGGACATGATACGATGTAGCGTATCATGTCCGCCACACATCGATAAATGCTGACAGCATACGCTGTCTGCATTTATCATTGCACAAGCAGTTCTTGTGAACGGGGATACTTGCCTAGATGTACTCATTTCCTATGCAAATATTTACATTGATTTAATTTTGAGACATGGAGGATTTTAATTTCAGTTTTTTATCTCCCCCCATAATTTTAATGAAGTTTGGTTTATCCATGAAAATGGCTTTTCCAATGCAGCAACCAGATATCTATCTCCTACTGATGAGTTCCAAAAAGAACGAAACAGGCTTGTCTAGTGAGTGATTTCTGGTTTGCTGTCATAATCCTGTTTAAAAGGATCGCTGTGTCAAAACAGTATTTTTGAAGCAAAAAAACTGAGAATTTGCATATCTAATTTGCATATCTTACCCACAATTCTCTTGTGCATTGAAAACATTGCATATTAAGAATTTCTGGGGAAAAGCAAGCAAGGATACTTGCCTAGATGTACTAATTTCCTATGCATATATTTACATTTGATTTAATTTTGAGACATGGAGGATTTTAATTTCATTTTTTTATCTCCCCCCATAATTTAAATGAAGTTTTGTTTAACCATGAAAATAGCTTTTCCAATGCAGCAACCAGAAATCTATCTCCTACTGATGAGTTCCAAAAAGAACGAAACAGGCTTGTCTAGTGAGTGATTTCTGGTTTGCTGTGTCAAAACAGTATTTTTGAAGCAAAAAAAAATGAGAATTTGCATATCTTACCCACAATTTTCTTGTGCATTGGAAACATTGTATATTAAGAATTTCTGGGGAAAAGCAAGCAGGGATACTTGCCTAGATGTACTAATTTCCTATGCAAATATTTACATTGATTTTGTTTTAAATAAATATAGACTAGCATTTGCATTTTAGAACACAAAATTCAACCAAAAGCGCAGGCAGAGAAGATTGTAACTTCCTGGCAGTGAAAATGGTAATTTAATAATTTTATTAAAAAAAAACAAAATTTATGCTTACCTGATAAATTTATTTCTCTTGTGGTGTATCCAGTCCACGGATCATCCATTACTTGTGGGATATTCTCATTCCCAACAGGAAGTTGCAAGAGGACACCCACAGCAGAGCTGTTATATAGCTCCTCCCCTAACCATTCGACCGAAAACACGCAGAGAAAGGAGAAACCATAGGGTGCAGTGGTGACTGTAGTTTAAATGAAAAAATTACCTGCCTTAAAATGACAGGGCGGGCCGTGGACTGGATACACCACAAGAGAAATAATTTTATCAGGTAAGCATAAATTGTGTTTTCTCTTGTAAGGTGTATCCAGTCCACGGATCATCCATTACTTGTGGGATACCAATACCAAAGCTAAAGTACACGGATGAAGGGAGGGACAAGGCAGGTACTTAAATGGAAGGTACCACTGCCTGTAAAACCTTTCTCCCAAAAATAGCCTCCGAAGAAGCAAAAGTATCAAATTTGTAGAATTTTGAAAAAGTATGAAGCGAAGACCAAGTCGCCGCCTTGCAAATCTGTTCAACAGAAGCCTCATTTTTAAAGGCCCAAGTGGAAGCCACAGCTCTAGTAGAATGAGCTGTAATCCTTTCAGGAGGCTGCTGGCCAGCAGTCTCATATGCTAAGCGGATTATGCTTCTTAGCCAAAAAGAAAGAGAGGTTGCCGAAGCCTTTTGACCTCTCATCTGTCCAGAGTAGACAACAAACAAAGCAGATGTTTGACAAAAATCTTTAGTAGCTTTTAAGTAAAACTTTAAAGCATGAACCACGTCCAGATTGTGTAATAGACGTTCCTTCTTTGAAGAAGGATTAGGACACAAGGATGGAACAACAATCTCTTGATTGATATTCTTGTTAGATACCACCTTAGGTAAAAACCCAGGTTTGGTACGCAGGACTACCTTATCCGTATGGAAGATCAGATAAGGAGAATCACATTGTAAAGCAGATAACTCGGAGACTCTACGAGCCGAGGAAATAGCTACCAAAAACAGAACTTTCCAAGATAAAAGTTTGATATCTATGGAATGAAGAGGTTCAAACGGAACTCCTTGAAGAACCTTAAGAACCAAATTTAAGCTCCATGGGGGAGCAACAGGTTTAAACACAGGCTTGATTCTAACCAAAGCCTGACAAAATGCCTGAACGTCTGGAACATCTGCCAGACGCTTGTGCAAAAGAATAGACAGAGCAGAAATCTCTCCTTTTAAGGAACTAGCTGACAATCCTTTTTCCAAACCATCTTGGAGAAAAGATAATATTCTGGGAATCCTAACCCTTGGATTCACACCAATAAAGATATGTACGCCATATTTTATGGTAAATTTTCCTTGTGACAGGCTTTCGTGCCTGTATTAAGGTATCAATGACTGACTCGGAGAAGCCACGCTTTGATAAAATCAAGTGTTCAATCTCCAGGCAGTCTCAGAGAAATTATATTTGGATGGTTGAAAGGACCCTAAAGTAGAAGGTCCTGTCTCAGAGGCTGAGTCCATGGTGGAAAGGATGACATGTCCACCAGATCTGCATACCAGGTCCTGCGTGGCCACGCAGGCGCTATCAAAATCACTGATGCTCTCTCCTGCTTGACCTTGGCAATCAGTCGAGGGAGCAGAGGAAACGGTGGAAACACATAAGCCAGGTTGAAAGACCAGGGCGCTGCTAGAGCATCTATTAGCGCGCCTTGGGATCCCTGGACCTGGATCCGTAACAAGGAAGCTTGGCGTTCTAGCGAGACGCCATGAGATCCATTTCTGGTTTGCCCCAACGATGAATCAATTGTGCAAACACCTCCGGATGGAGTTCCCACTCTCCCGGATGAAAAGTCTGACGACTTAAAAAATCCGCCTCCCAGTTCTCTACACCTGGGATATGGATAGCTGATAGGTGGCAAGAGTGAGTCTCTGCCCAACGAATTATCTTTGAGACTTCTAACATCGCTAGGGAACTTCTTGTTCCCCCTTGATGGTTGATGTAAGCCACAGTCATGATGTTGTCCGACTGAAATCTGATGTACCTCAGAGTTGCTAACTGAGGCCAAGCCTGAAGAGCATTGAATATTGCTATTCCAGAATATTTATTGGAAGGAGTGTCTCCTCCTGAGTCCACGATCCCTGAGCCTTCATTGAGTTCCAGACTGCACCCCAACCTAGAAGGCTGGCATCTGTTGTTACAATTGTCCAATCTGGCCTGCCAAAGGTCATACCTTTGGACAGATGGACCCGAGATAGCCACCAGAGAAGAGAATCCCTGGTCTCTTGATCCAGATTTAGTAGAGGGGACAAATCTGTGTAATCCCCGTTCCACTGACTGAGCATGCATAGTTGCAGCGGTCTGAGATGTAGGCGTGCAAACGGCACTATGTCCATTGCCGCTACCATTAAGCCGATTACTTCTATGCACTGAGCCACCGAAGGGCGCGGAATGGAATGAAGAACACGGCAGGAATTTAGAAGCTTTGATAACCTGGACTCCGTCAGGTAAATTTTCATTTCTACAGAATCTATCAGAGTCCCTAGGAAGGAAACTCTTGTGAGTGGGGATAGAGAACTCTTTTCCTCGTTCACTTTCCACCCATGCGATCTCAGAAATGCCAGTACTACGTCCGTATGAGACTTGGCAATTTGGAAGTTTGACGGCTGTATCAGGATGTCGTCTAAATAAGGGGCCACTGCTATGCCCCGCGGCCTTAGGACCGCCAGAAGCGACCCTAGAACCTTTGTAAAGATTCTTGGGGCTGTAGCTAATCCAAAGGGAAGAGCTACAAACTGGTAATGCCTGTCTAGAAAGGCAAACCTGAGAAACCGATGATGATCTTTGTTATCGGAATGTGAAGATAAGCATCCTTTAAATCCACTGTAGTCATATATTGACCCTCCTGGATCATAGGTAGGATGGTACGAATAGTTTCCATCTTGAATGATGGAACTCTGAGGAATTTGTTTAAGATCTTTAGATCCAAAATTGGTCTGAAGGTTCCCTCTTTTTTGGGAACCACAAACAGATTTGAGTAAAAACCCTGTCCCTGTTCCTCCTTTGGAACTGGATGGATCACTCCCATAACTAGGAGGTCTCGTACACAGTGTAAGAATGCCTCTCTCTTTATCTGGTTTGCAGATAATTGTGAAAGGTGAAATCTCCCTTTTGGGGGGGAAGCTTTGAAGTCCAGAAGATATCCCTGGGATATAATTTCCAACATTCAGGGATCCTGGACATCTCTTGCCCACGCCTGGGCGAAGAGCGAAAGTCTGCCCCCTACTAGATCCGTTACCGGATAGGGGGCCGTTCCTTCATGCTGTCTTAGAAGTAGCAGCAGGCTTTTTGGCTTGAAGTTTCGAAAGGCACGAAAATTAGACTATTTGGCCCTTGATTTGGACCTGTCCTGAGGATGGGCATGAGCTTTTCCTCCAGTGATATCAGCAATAATCTCCTTCAAACCAGGCCCGAATAGGGTCTGCCCCTTGAAGGGAATGTTAAGCAGCTTAGATTTTGAAGTCACGTCAGCTGACCATGATTTAAGCCATAGCGCCCTGCGCGCCTGTATAGCAAAACCAGAATTCTTAGCCATTAGTTTAGTCAAATGAACAATGGCATCAGAAAACAAAGGAATTGGCTAGCTTAAGTGCTCTAAGCTTGCCAAGTATGTCATCCAATGGAGTCGCTACCTGTAAAGCCTCTTCCAGAGACTCAAACCAGAACGCCGCAGCAGCAGTGACAGGAGCAATGCATGCAAGGAGCTGTAGGATTAAACCTTATTGAATAAACATTTTCTTAAGGTAACCTTCTAATTTTTTATGCATTGGATCTAAAAAAGCACAACTGTCCTCAACAGGGATAGTAGTACGCTTTGCTAAAGTAGAAACTGCTCCCTCCACCTTAGGAACTGTCTGTCATAAGTCCCGTGTGGTGGCGTCTATTGGAAACATTTTTCTAAAAATAGCAGGGGAAGAGAACGTCACACCTGGTCTATCCCATTCCTTATTAATAATTTCTGTAAACCTTTTTGGTATTGGAAAAACATCAGTACACACCGGCACTGCATAGTATTTATCCATCTACACAATTTCTCTGGCACTGCAATTGTATCAGTCATTCAGAGCAGCTAAAACCTCCCTGAGTAACACGCGGAGGTGTTCAAGCTTAAATTTAAATGTAGAAATATCAGAATAAGGTTGCATCATCTTTCCTGAGTCAGAAACATCACCCACAGACTGAAGCTCTCCTTCCTCAGCTTCTGCATATTGTGAGGCAGTATCAGACATGGTTCTTAAAGCGTCAGTATGCTCTGCATTTCGTCTAACCCCAGAGCTATCTCTGACAGTGTATTATCCATGACTGCTGCCATGTCTTGTAAAGTAATCGCTATGGGCGCCCTAGATGTACTTGGCGCCATTTGAGCGTGAGTCCCTTGAGCGGGAGTCAAAGGATCTGACACGTGGGGAGAGTTAGTCGGCATAACTTCCCCCTCGTCAGATTCCTCTGGTGATAAATTTTTTTAAAGACAGAATATGATCTTTATTGCTTAAAGTGAAATCAGTACATTTGGTACACATTCTAAGAGGGGGTTCCACCATGGCTTTTAAACATAATGAACAAGGAGTTTCCTCTATGTCAGACATGTTTGTACAGACTAGCAATGAGACTAGCAAGCTTGGAAAACACTTTAAATCAAGTTAACAAGCAAATATAAAAAAACGGTACTGTGTCTTTAAGAGAAACAAATTTGATAAAAATTTGAAAAACAGTGAAAAAAGGCAGTAAATCAAACAAACTTTTTACAGTGTATGTAATAAGTTAACAGAGCATTGCACCCACTTGCAAATGGATGATTAACCCCTTAATTAAAAAAACGGATCAAAAAAATGATATAGACGTTTTTTAACAGACACAACAAACTGCCACAGCCTGCTGTGGCCCTACCTTCCCCAATAAACGACTTTGGAAAGCCTTTGAGCCCTTTAGAGATGTCCTATAGCATACAGGGGACTCCTGAGGTAAGCTGGATGTCACAGTTTGTAATTTTAACTGCAACAACTGTAACTTTTATACTACAACAGTGGAAAGCCTCAGGAAACTGTTTCTAGGCAAAATTTAAGCCAGCCATGTGGAAAAAACTAGGCCCCAATAAAGTTTTATCACCAAAGCATATATAAAAACGATTAAACATGCCAGCAAACGTTTTATATTACAATTTTATAAGGGTATTACCCCTGAGAGTAAGCATGATACCAGTCGCTATTAAATCACTGTATTCAGGCTTAACTTACATTAATCCGGTATCAGCAGCATTTTTTCCATTTCTAGAAAAAATTGTAACTGCACATACCTCATAGCAGAGTAACCTGCACGCCATTCTCCCGCTGAAGTTACCTCTCTCCTCAGACATATGTGAGAACAGCAATGGATCTTAGTTACAACCTGCTAAGATCATAGAAAACTCAGGCAGATTCTTCTTCTATTTACTGCCTGGGATAAAATAGTTTAACTCCGGTACCATTTAAAATAACAAACTTTTGATTGAAGATAAAAAAACTAACTATATTTCACCACTCTCTCTTACTACCTCCATGCGTGTTGAGAGTTGCAAGAGAATGACTGGGTATGGCAGTTAGGGGAGGAGCTATATAACAGCTCTGCTGTGGGTGTCCTCTTGCAACTTCCTGTTGGGAATGAGAATATCCCACAAGTAATGGATGATCCGTGGACTGGATACACCTTACAAGAGAAAGTATTATTGTAAAGGAAGTCTGGATTTTGGAATAATTCTGGATTTTGGAAATCTGGAATTGGGGATGCATACCCCTGTGTTTATATATATATATATATATATATATATATATATATATATATATATATATATATATATATATATATATATATATATATATATATTATATATATATATAATTTATATATATATAACCATCAGAGAGTATTTTTTTAAAAGATTTCCTAGATGCTCACTTAGGCCCTGATATTCAAAGAGAGAAATTCCGACTTCACAAAGGCTGAACTCACTGAATTTTCAAAAGAAAAAGGGTGGAACTCTCCAGCACTGCGAGATCGCTTTCATTTATGTATGTGAAAATTGGATATCAGAGCGCCAAACAACGTAGGCAGGGTCTATGGGCAGATAGTCAAATACCAAAGGTAACAATAGGTTGAAATAATATGATTTAATACATAAGATAAAAAAGTTGGTACATTTAAAATTATACAACAATTAGTCATGGATCCATGTTACACTTTAACATATATATTGAAACACTAGGAACAATTTAAAAATGCTTGTAGAACAATTAATAGCAACAAAAAAAATCTAACAAATAATGTCTATCGCATAAACTTAAATTCTAATATGTGAATACTAGGAGCGCCTATGCACACTCTATTTATAAAAACAATGGGTTACAATGCACAGGTGGATAGATTCCAGGTTGCTTGAAACCAGTGGGTGTGAAATGTAAGTGGCTCCGAATTGTGGTTTTGCCTATGTGTTTATCCAAAATTGTGTAAATCCTAACATGTGGACAAAAAATGTTACAGGAATGTCTAGAACCTGAATTCAAAATATAAGACCTGAGGTTGTGCCTATGTGTTTATCCAAAAATGGTGTAAATCCTAACAAGTGAAAAAATGTGAGAAAAATATTGCAGGGGTGTGTGAACCTTATTTTAAAATTAACAATGAATTCAAAATAAAACGATATACAAGTGAATTTTGGACAAGTCAACTAATGCAAACATAAAGCATAAATAGAACCAAATAAAAACAACAGCACAACTTTAACATGTGTTCAAATGTGTTTCTGCTTGCAAACTGTGATGTGATGTGAACAAATATCTATTATAAACACTGAATAGTGGCAAAACTTTGTGATTGGATTGAAATTGAACACAGGCTCTAAATTGATACCCTAAAATACAAATCTAAAGGGCTCAGAGTGGCTGAGCTAGATATAAGGGACTTGCTCAAAGAGCCTCAAGATGTTAATTAAAAGAGACCATATAACAACATTGGGTTAAAAAACAGAAGATATAACATAAAATGCTTAAAAGTCCAAATAAATATTCAAATTGGATAATATGAATCTTGCTATAGTCTATCTCAATATGGATCCCAACTGCTGATTATGTAGAAATCTTCTTGGGCGGTAGTTAACAAATAATTCCAACTTGCAATGTTGTCCCTTACCTGCCAAAAAAGGAAAGGCAAACAATAGTGCAGATGGCTTCTTAATTTGATCACAATTAAAATACTCCTTACCAGTCAACCGGTTTCGTTCTCCACTGACCTTTCTCAAGACTCAAGCAGAAACACATTTGAACACACGTTAAAGTTGTGCTGTTGTTTTTTTTTGGTTCTATTTATGCTTTATGTTTGCATTAGTTGACTTGTCCAAAATTCACTTGTATATCGTTTTATTTTGAATTCATTGTTTATTTTGAAAATAAGGTTCACACACCCCTGCAATATTTTTCTCACATTTTTTCACTTGTTAGGATTTACACCCTTTTTGGATAAACACATGCAGGCCCATTTATCAAGCTCCGTATGGAGCTTGAAGGGCCGTGTTTCTGGCGAGTCTTCAGACTCGCCAGAAACACAAGTTATGAAGCAGCGGTCTAAAGACCGCTGCTCCACAACCCTGTCCGCCTGCTCTGAACAGGCGGACAGGAATCGCCGGACATCAACCCGATCGAATACGATCGGGTTGATTGACAGCTCCCTGCTGGCGGCCGATTGGCCGCGAGTCAGCAGGGGGCGGCGTTGCACCAGCAGCTCTTGTGAGCTGCTGGTGCAATGTTAAATGCGGAGAGCGTATTGCTCTCCGCATTTAGCGAGGTCTTGCGGACCTGATCCGCAGTGTCGGATCAGGTCCGCAAGCCCTTTGATAAATGGGCCTGATAGGCACAACCTCAGGTCTTATATTTTGAATTCAGGTTCTAGACATTCCTGTAACATTTTTTGTCCACATGTTAGGATTTACACAATTTTGGATAAACACATAGGCAAAACCCCAATTCGGAGCCACTTACATTTCACACCCACTGGTTTCAAGCAACCTGGAATCTATCCACCTGTGCATTGTAACCCATTGTTTTTATAAATAGAGTGTGCATAAGCGCTCCTAGCATTCACATATTAGAATTTAAGTTTATGCGATAGACATTATTTGTTAGATTTTTTTTTGTTGCTATTAATTGTTCTACAAGCATTTTTAAATTGTTCCTAGTGTTTCAATATATATTTTAAAGTGTAACATGGATCCATGACTAATTGTTGTATAATTTTAAATGTACCAACTTTTTTATCTTATGTATTAAATCATATTATTTCAACCTATTGTTACCTTTGGTATTTGACTATCTGCCCATAGACCCTGCCTACGTTGTTTGGCGCTCTGATATCCAATCTTAAAATTGAATCCACCCTTGGCAACTAGGTGCCAATTTATTAGAGCTGGAGGTCTGTTGCATTATATAGTTGGCGCTTAGTTATCACCTTTCCACACATTTATGTATGTGAAGCAGAGACAAACCCAGTGCAATATAGAACTGCATGATATGAGAGTTTAGTTACACTTACACTTTGTGCTTTGTATTTTATATTACTATATATTTCGGATTTGGTCCTTTCAATATTATTGCATTTAAGCTTTGCACCTTCTCTTTTATATTGTAAAACATTTAGATATAGTAATGCTTTTACACATTCTCATTATATTTTGGAAGTTTCTGTGTTACTTTAACAACTAAGACTCATACTTTGTATATTTATGTGTATCTTTTACAAATTACATTACAGTTTCAGAAAGTGGGATAGAAAGAATGGAAAGAAAACCATCTTACATTCTTGCATGCGTTGATCATAATTTTAGAATATTATTTAAGAAACTAAATTCATGTTTAGTAATCACTCCATTGACACACTGTAACAAACAGCAAACCACTTTCCTGTCTGAGCACGTGTCTTCTCAGTGTCAGATGGAGTGCTGTTGTTTCGAAATGTAACAAGCTGGAATTTTTCAACAGAAACATAGGGGCCGTTTTACTAAAGTGTGGACGGACGCAATCATATAGGATTGGGCGGATTGAAGACCGCAGCCTCAGAGACAGGGGACAAGTTATGGAGCAGCGGCCTTTAGACCGCTGCTTCATAACTACTGTTTCCAACTACTGTTTCCGGCGAGCCTGAAGGCTCACGCGGAAACAGGGGCATCAACTCCATTCGGAAATTGATTATTCGGCCCCCTGGTGTAAGAGAGCAATGTGACTAAACTTAGTAACTGAACTCTCTATAGTATTTTAATCAGCTCCTACCAAACAGACAAAAATTAAGTACTAGGAAGTAACTGTAAGTTTATAAATTCAAATATCAAAGAAAGGCATACCTTTGTATAAGTTTAGTCTAACAAATCAGAATATAAACTTGCATAAGTTACTTAAAGGAATACTAAACTCAATTTTATTCGTTCATGATTCAGATAGAGCATGCAATTTTAAGCAACTTTCTAATTTATTCCCAATATCAATTTTTCTTCGTTCTCTTGCTATCTTTTTTTAAAAAGCGGGAATGTAAAGCTTAGGAGCCGGCCCATTTTAGGTTCAGCACCCTGGAGCGTGCCTGCTTATTGGTGGCTACATTTAGCCACCAATCAGTTAGAGCTACACAGGTATTGAACCATAAATGGTCAGGCACCTAAACTTTACTTTCCTGTTTTTAAATAAAGATAGCAAAAGATGAGAGAATGAAAACTTGATAATAGGAGTAAATTAGGAAGTTGCTTAAAATTGCATGCTCTATCTGAATCATTAAAGAAAAAAAACGGGTTTAGTATCCCTTGAAAATCTCCTGATAGCAGAGGTATCCAGGGTAAAGGTAATCTAAGTCAGACAATCTGGGTCAAGAGTTCACAAACAAGCTAATGTTATATACCAAGTTAGCCCATAGAAAGGGTTTATACAAAAGTGTAGTCAAGGAAAGCAGAAATCAAACCAGACCAGAATATCCAAGTAGTAATTGCCAGAGCAGAGGTAAACTCAATACACAAGCAACCACATGCTACAAACACAGAGCTAATATAGACTACTCCATAGGCTGACTATATTGCCGCTTTAAAAATGGACACATATGAAAAATACATATGTCAGGGTTCTTATACAAAACATTTATTTAAACAGCCCTGACGTATTTTTCATACATGTCCCTTTTTAAAGCGGCAATATGGTCACCCTACTACTGCAATTAAGGCCTAATTGATCTTCTAGGCCTCATTAAAGGGCCACTGTAAGTAGATATTTTCTATGCCTGTTACTTACTAACTACCCCAAATACGCTTTTTATCAATAGCATTTCATTAACATATCTCTACCGTATATCAGAAATCTTGTCTGCAAATTTAATTGTTTTCCAAACCCACTCCGTGGGTATCCTTTGCTCTGTACCAATCCGTTTACAATACCTAGGTTTCAAAATGGCGCTGTAAACACAAAGTTATTGGTTTAAGTATTTTGAACATGCAGTGCTGAAAATAGTGGGCAGGATAACGTGACATCATCGGCGAATAAAATATATAACTTTTAGAACGTTATAAAACTTAGTTTTGGAGAAAATATAGGTCAGTAGGTTTTAATTAATGTTTATTAACTTTAATATGTTAGTTGTTTAGCTTAAAAATTATAACAGAAAGTAATCCTTTAAAGATACAGTATTCCTGTTATAACACACACTTTACTGTACTGACAACTGTACAGCATTTTTTTGTACTGATTGTTAATTGTACATCAAACTTCATACACTGAAACTTTTATATTTGACTTCTCAGAATGTTATATAACAGCGAAAAGAATCACTGTAATGATCATGAGTATTCCAAACAGATGCACATTTTGGTTGTTCATCTGGGTGTGCTAGAATATTACAGCACTTGGACACTCCTAGGGTCTATATAGTAAACATTTAATCAAAACAATGAGAAAGGTGTTGTCATTGGTTTCCATTACTGGGCCCTCTTTAAAGGGACGGTCTACACCAATTTTCATATAAGTGCATGTAATAGACTCTATTATAAAGATTGGTTAGGAGTCTGAAAATCAGCACAATATTAAAAAAAAGTAAGCAAAACGAACCATTCTTACAAAAACACTCTCAGATGGGCGATATAAATGGATCATCTACAAAACATTTGATTCTCAGCTTTGGTTATCAGCTCTATGTTGTAATAAACTGAGCTCTGATGTAGTTCTTGTCAGCCTTTCTAGCGATGGGAATGTCGGATACCAAAAACATCTACCAGAATTAGTTTGGTGATCTGTATTTTTTCTATCAAAATTTAGGGATCCATTCGAGTCATTCAGAATTCCCTTGCAAAGTACATTGCATGGGTTCTTATGAAGCTCTCGAATTCGAACATATTCCAAATCATTTGCAAACCCCAGAATATCCATTTATCTTACGTTTACGTTCCACAAAACACACCTGATACCTTGCTGGGGTTAATTTGTCCATTCAGAAAACTCTTTTGTTAGTTTTTTTAAAGGTGCAAAAACATAAGCCTGTTGCTGCTTTTGCAACTGTTCCAAAGTCCCTGTAAATCATTCTTTTGAACCTCATATAAGTGTGCTTATTTGATTCGCTGGCTTCCCAGCACTGGATTGTATTTTTTTTTTTTTCCAAGACCTGCAGTCTGATGCTACTTTGCCGTACAGAAATCATACGTCTGCTCCTGCACTCAGTAACAGCGCACTGCTGCTGCCTGTTTTTATGATCGTTTACAGGCTTGAACAAACACAATTCAGTGGATCACATAAATCACAGATCACATAGAAGAATATAATCTATTTATTCATAAATACATATTTCTATATACCTGATGTTTTTTTGATAAATTATATATATATATATATACAGATATAACATATTCCCCTATTGGAACCTTTAACAAGCAACAGAGTATGGGTAGGGATGGGCGAATGTTTCTAAATATTCGAAATTTAAAACAAATTTTGATACATTCATTCGTTCGAATCGAATTTCGAATGTTTATATAACATTCTATTTTCGAATTTTCGTTTTTTGAATTTTTCAATAAAATTCGAAAATATTCATTCGAATAATAGAATGTTTAGCTATCTATTCATTCAACTTTGAAATGTAATATTTGAATTTGATTGTGACATTCAAATTCAAAATAGTATTTCTAGTCTACAACTGTGTTTAATAAATGTAATATTCGAATTCGAATGCTACATTCGAATGTCACATTCAAATTCAAAATAGTATTTCTAGTCTAATACTGTTTTTTATAAATGTAATATTCAAATTCGAATGTGATATTCGATTTGAATGTGACATTCGAATTCGAAATAGTATTTCTAATCTAATACTGTGTTTTATAAATGTAATATTCAAATTCGAATGTGATATTCGATTCGAATGTCACATTCGAATTCGAAATAGTGTTTCTAGTCTACAATTGTGTTTTATAAATGTAATATTTGAAAGTCACACTCGAATTTGAATGTGACATTCGAATTCGAATGCGACATTCGAATTTAAATGTGACATTTGAAAACTGTAAATAACATTCAAAAATTTAATTTCCCTCTACGTCACCTCCAGTCATTCTCTTGCACCCAAAGACTAGATAGGAGGTGTGAGAGGACTATGGTGATTATACTTAGTTTTTATAACTTCAATCAAAAGTTTGTTATTTTACAATAGCACCGGAGCGTGTTATTACTTCTCTGGCAGAGTTTGAAGAAGAATCTACCAGAGTTTTTCTTATGATTTTAACCGGAGTAGTTAAGATCATATTGCTGTTTCTCGGCCATCTGAGGGAGGTAAAAGCTTCAGATCAGGGGACAGCGGGCAGTTGAATCTGCATTGAGGTATGTAGCAGTTTTTATTTTCTGAATGGAATTGATGAGAAAATCCTGCCATACCGTTATAATGACATGTATGTATACTCTACACTTCAGTATTCTGGGGATGGTATTTCACCGGAATTACTCTGTAAAAGTACATTAAACCTTTTAATAGGTATTTAATTCATGTTAAACGTTTTTGCTGGAATGTAGAATCGTTTGCATTTCTGAGGTACTGAGTGAATAAATATTTGGGCATTATTTTTCCACTTGGCAGTTTGCTTGTTTTGATTATGACAGTTTCGTTTCTCTCTCACTGCTGTGTGTGAGGGGGAGGGGTCGTTTTTAGCTCTTTGCTACGCATCAAAAATTTCCAGTCAGTTACTCTTGTATTTTCTGCATGATCCGTTTCATCTCTAACAGAACTCAGGGGTCTTCAAACTTCTTTGAAGGGAGGTAGATTCTCTCAGCAGAGCTGTGAGACTTATGTAGTGACTGTGTTTTAAAATTGCTCTGTGATTTTTATGTTTAAAATTTAATTAGTGTTACTTTACTAATGGGAACAAATCTTTGCTAACAAGTTGTGTTGGTTTTTAAAGAGTGATGCTATAACTGTTTTTCAGTTCATTATTTCAACTGTCATTTAATCGTTTAGTGCTTCTTTGAGGCACAGTACGTTTTTGTTAAATAAGATTGTAACCAAGTTGCATGTTTATTGCTAGTGTGTTAAACATGTCTGATTCAGAGGAAGATACCTGTGTCATTTGTTCCAATGCCAAGGTGGAGCCCAATAGAAATTTATGTACTAACTGTATTGATGCTACTTTAAATAAAAGCCAATCTGTACAAATTGAACAAATTTCACCAAACAGCGAGGGGAGAGTTATGCCGTCTAACTCGCCTCACGTGTCAGTACCTGCGTCTCCCGCCCGGGAGGTGCGTGATATTATGGCGCCTAGTACATCTGGGCAGCCATTACAGATAACATTACAAGATATGGCTACTGTTATGACTGAAGTTTTGGCTAAGTTACCAGAACTAAGAGGCAAGCGTGATCACTCTGGGGTGAGAACAGAGTGCGCTGATAATTCTAGGGCCATGTCTGATACTGCGTCACAGCTTGCAGAGCATGAGGACGGAGAGCTTCATTCTGTAGGTGACGGTTCTGATCCAAGCAGATTGGATTCAGATATTTCAAATTTTAAATTTAAATTGGAAAACCTCCGTGTATTACTAGGGGAGGTCTTAGCGGCTCTTAACGATTGTAACACTGTTGCAATACCAGAGAAAATGTGTAGGTTGGATAAATACTTTGCGGTACCGGCGAGTACTGACGTTTTTCCTATACCTAAGAGATTAACTGAAATTGTTACTAAGGAGTGGGATAGACCCGGTGTGCCGTTCTCACCCCCTCCAATATTTAGAAAGATGTTTCCAATAGACGCCACCACACGGGACTTATGGCAAACGGTCCCTAAGGTGGAGGGAGCAGTTTCTACTTTAGCTAAGCGCACCACTATCCCGGTGGAGGATAGCTGTGCTTTTTCAGATCCTATGGATAAAAAATTAGAGGGTTACCTTAAGAAAATGTTTGTTCAACAAGGTTTTATATTGCAACCCCTTGCATGCATCGCGCCGATTACGGCTGCGGCAGCATTTTGGATTGAGTCTCTGGAAGAGAACCTTAGTTCAGCTACGCTGGACGACATTACGGACAGGCTTAGAGTCCTTAAACTAGCTAATTCATTCATTTCGGAGGCCGTAGTACATTTAACCAAACTTACGGCTAAGAATTCAGGATTCGCCATTCAGGCACGTAGGGCGCTGTGGCTAAAATCCTGGTCGGCTGATGTAACTTCTAAGTCTAAATTACTTAATATACCTTTCAAGGGGCAAACTTTATTTGGGCCCGGTTTGAAAGACATTATCGCTGACATTACAGGAGGTAAGGGCCACGCTCTACCTCAAGACAAAGCCAAAGCTAAGGCTAGACAGTCTAATTTTCGTCCCTTTCGGAATTTCAAAGCAGGTGCAGCATCAACTTCCACTGCACCAAAACAGGAAGGAGCTGTTGCTCGTTACAGACAAGGCTGGAAACCTAACCAGTCCTGGAATAAGGGCAAGCAGGCCAGAAAACCTGCTGCTGTCCCTAAGACAGCATGAACCGAGGGCCCCCGATCCGGAACCGGATCTAGTGGGGGGCAGACTCTCTCTCTTCGCCCAGGCTTGGGCAAGAGATGTCCAGGATCCCTGGGCGCTAGAGATCATATCTCAGGGATACCTTCTAGACTTCAAATTATCTCCCCCAAGAGGGAGATTTCATCTGTCAAGGTTGTCAACAAACCAAATAAAGAAAGACGCGTTTCTACGCTGTGTACAAGATCTATTATTAATGGGAGTGATCCATCCGGTTCCGCGGTCGGAACAAGGACAAGGGTTTTACTCAAACCTGTTTGTGGTTCCCAAAAAAAGAGGGAACTTTCAGGCCAATCTTGGATTTAAAGATCCTAAACAAATTCCTAAGAGTTCCATCGTTCAAAATGGAAACTATTCGGACAATCTTACCCATGATCCAAAAGGGTCAGTACATGACCACAGTGGATTTAAAGGATGCTTACCTTCACATACCGATTCACAAAGATCATTACCGGTATCTAAGGTTTGCCTTCTTAGACAGGCATTACCAGTTTGTAGCCCTTCCATTCGGATTGGCTACGGCTCCAAGAATCTTCACAAAGGTTCTGGGTGCCCTTCTAGCGGTTCTGAGACCGCGAGGAATTTCGGTAGCTCCGTACCTAGACGACATTTTGATACAAGCTTCAAGCTTTCAAACTGCCAAGTCTCATACAGAGTTAGTTCTGGCATTTCTAAGGTCGCATGGATGGAAAGTGAACGAAAAGAAGAGTTCTCTCTTGCCTCTCACAAGAGTTCCATTCTTGGGGACTCTTATAGATTCTGTAGAAATGAAGATTTATCTGACAGAAGACAGATTAACAAAGCTTCTAAATACATGCCGTGTCCTTCATTCCATTCAACTCCCGTCAGTAGCTCAATGCATGGAGGTGATCGGCTTAATGGTAGCAGCAATGGACATAGTACCCTTTGCACGCCTACATCTCAGACCGCTGCAATTGTGCATGCTGAGTCAGTGGAATGGGGATTACTCAGATTTGTCCCCCACTCTGAATCTGGATCAAGAGACCAGAAACTCTCTTCTATGGTGGCTTTCTCGGCCACATCTGTCCAGGGGGATGCCGTTCAGCAGGCCGGACTGGACAATTGTAACAACAGACGCCAGCCTTCTAGGTTGGGGCGCTGTCTGGAATTCTCTGAAGGCTCAGGGACAATGGAGTCAGGAGGAAAGTCTCCTGCCAATAAACATTCTGGAATTGAGAGCAGTTCTCAATGCCCTTCTAGCTTGGCCCCAGTTAAAGACTCGGGGGTTCATCAGGTTTCAGTCGGACAACATCACGACTGTAGCTTACATCAACCATCAGGGAGGGACAAGAAGCTCCCTAGCAATGATGGAAGTATCAAAGATAATTCGCTGGGCAGAGTCTCACTCTTGCCACCTGTCAGCAATCCACATCCCGGGAGTGGAGAACTGGGAGGCGGATTTCTTGAGTCGCCAGACTCTTCATCCGGGGGAGTGGGAACTTCATCCGGAGGTCTTTGCCCAAATACTTCGACGTTGGGGCAAACCAGAGATAGATCTCATGGCGTCTCGCCAGAACGCCAAACTTCCTCGCTACGGATCCAGATCCAGGGATCCGGGAGCGGTTCTGATAGATGCTTTGACAGCACCTTGGAACTTCAGGATGGCTTATGTGTTTCCACCCTTCCCGCTGCTTCCTCGATTGATTGCCAAAATCAAACAGGAGAGAGCATCAGTGATTCTAATAGCGCCTGCATGGCCGCGCAGGACTTGGTATGCAGATCTAGTGGACATGTCATCCTGTCCGCCTTGGTCTCTACCTCTAAGACAGGACCTTCTGATTCAGGGTCCATTCAAACATCAAAGTCTAACTTCTCTGAAGCTGACTGCTTGGAAATTGAACGCTTGATTTTATCAAAACGTGGTTTTTCTGAGTCGGTTATTGATACCCTGATACAGGCTAGGAAGCCTGTTACCAGAAAGATTTACCATAAAATATGGCGTAAATACCTATACTGGTGTGAATCCAAAGATTACTCCTGGAGTAAGGTTAGGATTCCTAGGATATTGTCTTTTCTACATGAAGGTTTAGAAAAGGGTTTATCGGCTAGCTCATTAAAGGGACAGATCTCAGCTCTGTCCATCTTGTTACACAGGCGTCTGTCAGAAAATTCAGACGTCCAGGCTTTTTGTCAGGCTTTAGCTAGGATCAAGCCTGTGTTTAAAACTGTTGCTCCGCCATGGAGTTTAAACTTAGTTCTTAACGTTTTACAGGGTGTTCCGTTTGAACCCCTTCATTCCATTGATATAAAATTGTTATCTTGGAAAGTTCTATTTTTAATGGCTATTTCCTCGGCTCGAAGAGTCTCTGAGTTATCAGCCCTACATTGTGATTCTCCTTATCTGATCTTTCACTCAGACAAGGTAGTTCTGCGTACTAAACCTGGGTTCTTACCTAAGGTTGTCTCTAACAGGAATATCAATCAAGAGATTGTTGTTCCATCCTTGTGTCCAAATCCTTCTTCAAAGAAGGAACGTCTTCTACACAATCTGGATGTAGTTCGTGCCCTCAAGTTCTACTTGCAGGCAACTAAAGATTTTCGCCAAACTTCTTCCCTGTTTGTCGTTTATTCTGGACAGAGGAGAGGTCAAAAAGCTTCTGCTACCTCTCTCTCTTTTTGGCTTCGTAGCATAATACGTTTAGCCTATGAGACTGCTGGACAGCAGCCTCCTGAAAGAATTACAGCTCATTCCACTAGAGCTGTGGCTTCCACTTGGGCCTTTAAGAATGAGGCCTCTGTTGAACAGATTTGCAAGGCTGCAACTTGGTCTTCGCTTCATACTTTTTCCAAATTTTACAAATTTGACACTTTTGCTTCTTCGGAGGCTATTTTTGGGAGAAAGGTTCTTCAGGCAGTGGTTCCTTCTGTATAATGAGCCTGCCTATCCCTCCCGTCATCCGTGTACTTTTGCTTTGGTATTGGTATCCCAGAAGTAATGATGACCCGTGGACTGATCACACATAACAGAAGAAAACATAATTTATGCTTACCTGATAAATTCCTTTCTTCTGTTGTGTGATCAGTCCACGGCCCGCCCTGTTTTTTAAGGCAGGTACATATTTTTTAAATTATAATTCAGTCACCACTACACCCTTGGCTTCTCCTTTCTCGTTGGTCTTTGGTCGAATGACTGGAGGTGACGTAGAGGGGAGGAGCTATATAGCAACTCTGCTGGGTGAATCCTCTTGCACTTCCTGTAGGGGAGCAGATAATATCCCAGAAGTAATGATGACCCGTGGACTGATCACACAACAGAAGAAAGGAATTTATCAGGTAAGCATAAATTATGTTTTTTAAGAATATTTGTTCTTATCAACATTCTATTATGTAAATCGAATTTCTACAATAACATTCATTCTAATATTCGAATATAAACATATTCGCCCATCCCTAAGTACGGGTAAGATAAACTGAAATTCGACTTCTTGGAATTAGACAAGACAAGAACGGAGGTACTATCAGGCTCACACGCTAACTGAGATCAGCATACATACAGAGATAAGGAATTCGATATTATATCCTAACACAGATAAAGTATACTGTCACCGGAGAGTGATTCACCTACTCTGAGGCATACTTGTGAAACTGCTTTTTAAACGTTAGCTAACGAAGACTCCCTAGTAAATACAGGGGACCTTTGTTCTTTACTGGTTCTTTCCATTTCCGTAAACTAGAGGATTCATGAATTAATGGACATTTAAATGTGTAACATTTGATTGTATGATATTATTTTATGACTCTGCTATTTTAGCAGTTTTAAGAATATTGTTTTTCAGCTTAAATAAATGTGTATAAACTATCATTTAAGTACTGATATTTTCTTCTGATATAACTACCTATTTGCTTTTTGCACCGTCTCGTTTTTAGTATTTTTTATCTTTGAAACAGTGTTGAAATCATGAGAAAAAGAAGCAATGTTTCCATGTACCAATCCAAGCACTTTGATTTAGGGGCCTTATATAGCAGAAACTGTTCCAAAGATCAGGTTCAGAGCAATCCTGTGATTCTGGTCACTGATCAATGTTCCTTTAATTTTACTATATATATGAATTATGTCTTAGCATATAGCACTGCTTTTCAAACCTGTGCTCAGGCCTGCCTAACAGGCCAGATTTTGAGGATATCTGGGCTAGAGTACAGGTGAAATAATCAGCTGATTAGTAACCATGGTTATTTTACCTGCACTCCTCCATGGTAATCCTGAAAACCTGGCCTGTTGGGGAAGCTTGAGGACAGGTTTGAAAACCAGTGGCATAGAGCAGTGTTTTTCAACCAGTGTGCCGTGGCACACTAGTGTGCCGTGAGAGATCCTCAGGTGTGCCACGACAGACTGACAACAGTGTGACATATTTTTTAAACTTTGCTTGTTTTTTACTCCCAGTGCAGGGGTAGTTTGTAGGAGGCATGGCATAACAGCACAATACATACAGTATGTGTGTGTTTGTGTGTATGTGTATATATATGCTGTATTAGGCTACAATGTGTGATTTTTTTTTAAATTTTGGGATGGTGGTGTGCCACAGGATTTTTTAATGTAAAAAAGTGTGCCACGGCAAAAAAAAGGTTAAAAATCACTGGCATAGAGTGACATTAATTGTAGTCTATCTATAAATTCAAAAGACCAAAACCCAAAAGGTATATTTGTTGTCTGTCTCAAGCCTTATTTTTTACTATGCACTGTTTGTGATAGTTTATTTTTATTGTACATTTTCTTGCATTTATCAATTATTTGTTTTACATCTGGTGTTTTTGTAGTTTTTTACTTTTTTTTAAATTAAGTTGTAAATACATGTATGTGAGATTTATCTACTTTCATGCATTTTTCAGTGAAATTTAACATTCATATAAACTTTTTACCACAAAATGTCAATTTTTTTTAATTGTTTTTTGTTAATATGTCTAATAACCAATGATTTGCTTAAACCTTGCAGTACGTAGCTGTGCAGCACTTTCTAATCAATGTATTATATGGGATTGAACAGAGAACAATGAGCACAGAACTCGGGTGCTCTGACTTAGAAGTTTAGGACATTTCAGTTTAAGCTCCGATACCTTTTATAAATAAAAAAAAGTCTTCAACGGAATTTAAATTCACATATATTATATTTCAATTAATTTGCTATACAGTCTAGGGATTTTGTGGCAGTTTTCTATTTATTGATGACAGCACAAGCAGCATTAGTCATGAAGCACATCCTACACAGGTGAAAGGTCTACATAAACAAGCTGTCAAGCAAATTATTGTGCCTAGAGATATATTTATGCATAAATCAACTCCATGCCTCAAATACAAAGGACTAGATTACAAGTGGAGTGCTAAATTATTGTGCTTCCGCAAACGGGCAAATTTGGCAATTTGCTGGCACGTGATAATTATCCAGCCATTACAAGTGGCTGGTTATTGCTACCGCAAGCTCGCAGTAGCAATTAGCGCTTATAAAATGAACCAGAGATCAGATCTCTGGTTACATTTTATAAATGTGCCCCAAATGCCACAAAAATATATCCTGGTGTAAGTATCGCTGCTCTACTTACCCCCTTCGATGTGCGATGTTCTGATGATGTGTCTGACGGCATCAGAACGAGACTCCCATAGGAGCCTATGCCGGTCTTATAAGCACAATGCTTCCTAGCTTGTAATACCAGCGCACATTAGCGTGCGCTGGTATTACACAGTGGAGCGCTAATATCGCTTTCATGAAAGTGATATTTAGCGCTCCACTTGTAATCTGGCCCATAATCTATTTTAGAGTTGCCAGTTTACAAATTTTTGTACATCCTTTTTTTATTTATTTTTGTGCAATAATATCATATAGATTACGAGTTTTGCGTTGCGGCTCGTAACGCTGAAAATATGGCATTTTCAGCGTTAAAACAGCACTGCAGCCATTACAAGTCTTGTCAGTATAGGTGTACCGCACACCTTTTAGCCTGTACCGCAACGTCAGTACCGCACTCGTAAAAATGACGTTTTTTTCATGGGATTCTCATAGCACCGATATTACAAGTTTTGCGGTACGGCTAAAAAGTGAGCGTTACAGCCTAAAACGACAAGATCTGTAACGCCATCTAAAGTCAGTAGTTATGAGTTTTATGCTACAAAGCTGTAACATAAAACTCATAACTAAACTGCTACATAACTAAACTGTACACTAACACCCATATATTACCTATTAATCCCTAAACCGAGGCCCTCCGCATCGCAAACACTATAATAAATGTATTCACCCCCAATCTGCCACTCCCAACATCGCCGCAACTTAAAAAAATTATTAAACCCTATTTTGCCGCTCCCCGACATTGTCACCACTATACTAAAGTTATTAACCCCTAAACCGCCGCCCTCCCGCATCGCAAACACTATTTAAATATTATTAACCCCTAATCTGCCGTCCGCCCACAAAAGCCCTAAATCGCAAGCCACTATAATAAACCTATTAACCCCTAAACTGAAAGCCCCCCACAACAAAATATACTAAATAAAACTTTTAACCCCTAAACCGAAAGCCCCCACACATCGCAATAAACTAATTTAAACTAGTAACCCCTAAACCTAACGCCACCCTAACTTTATATTAAAATTACAATTTCCCTATCTTAAATTAAATTAAAACTTACCTGTCAAATTAAAAAAACTAAGTTTAAACTAACAATTAAACTAATATAACTTATAAACTAAAATTAAATTAAAGGGACAGTATACACTCATTTTCATATAATTGCATGTAATAGACACTACTATAAAGAATAAGATGCACAGATACTGATATAAAAATCCAGTATAAAATGGTTTAAAAACTTACTTAGAAGCTTTCAGTTTAGCTCTGTTGAAAAGGCAGTTGGAAAGCCCACTGCAAGTGGGAAATAAGACCCCCCCCCCCTTCTTTTGCATATGAAAAGACCCTTTACACAAACAGGAGCAAGCTGGAGAAGGTAGCTGACGGTATTCAAATAAAACTTTGGGGCTTGGTTAGGAGTCTGAAAATCAGAGCAATGTTCTTCAAAAATAAGCAAAAGTATAAATTAAAAAAAAACAAAAAACTTTATGGGCTTTTTAAATAGATCATCTACAAAACATTTATGCAAAGAAAAAATGAGTGTATAATGGCCCTTTAACTACCAATTAAATTAAACTACACATTAAAAAATCCTAACACTACTCTAAAAATGTCAAACTATCTAATTACAAAAAAAATAGTACTAAGTGACAAAATATAACAAACACTAAATTACAAAAAATAAAAAACGAAATTATCAAAAATAAAAAAGAATTACATCTAATCTAATAGCCTCTTCAATCTTCATCCCTGCGGCGACGTCCTGATCCAAGTGGCGAGAAGTCTTCATCCAGGCGCCCTCTTCAGTCGTCATCCAGGCGGCATCTTCTATCTTGATCCCGGAGGCGCAGAGTGGGTCCATCCGGAAGATAGCTGGCGTGGAGCATCCTCTTCATACGGTCGCCGCCGTACACTGGATCTTCAATGCAAGGGACGCAATTCAAGATGGCGTTCATTTGCATTCCTGTTGGCTGAAAATTTTGAATCAGCCAATAGGAGTTAGGGCTGCTAAAATCCTATTGGCTATTCAAATCGGCCAATAGGATTTAAGCAGCTCTCATTCTATTGGCTCTGTGCCGGATGTCTTAAGGATGGACCCGCTCCGCTCCTCTGGGATCAAGATAGAAGATGCCGTCTGGATGAAGATTGAAGAGGCCGTCTGGATGAAGACGTCTCGCCACTTGGATCAGGACGTCGCCGTCGGGATGAAGATTGAAGAGGCCGCCTGAAAGAAGACTTCGCCGGAATGAAGATCGTTCAAGCGGGACTTCAAAAACTGTAAGTGGATCGTCAGGGGGTTAGTGTTAGGCTTTTTTAAATACAAACTTACCTGTGAACTAAAAATAAAACCTAAGCTAGCTGCAATATAACTATTAGTTATATTGTAGCTAGCTTAGATTTTATTTCACAGGTAAGTATTTAGTAACTTTAATTTAGATCTAATTTCATTAGGGGTGTTAGGGTTAGGTTTAGGGGTTAATAGGTATTATTTAGTTAATAAATTGTAAGTTTAATTTAGATCTATTTTAATTATGTTAAAGTTAGGGGGTGTTAGGGTTAGGGGTTAAAAGTTTAATTTAGGTTGTTGTGATGTGGGGGCTGGCGTTTTAGGGGTTAATAGTTTTATTTAGTGGTAGTGATGGGGGAGGCCAGAGGTTTAGGGGTTAATAGCTTTATTTATTTGGCGGTGATATCGGGAGTGGCAGATTAGGGGTTAATAACTGTAGGCAGGTGTCGGCGATGTCAGGGGCAGCAGATTACGGGTGTTTAGACTCAGGGTTTCTGTTAGGGTGTTAGGTTTAAACTGTCTTTTATTTTCCCCATAGACATCAATAGAGCTGCGTTACGGAGCTTTTGTTTCCGTGATCACAGGTGTTAGACTTTTTTTTTGGCCAGCTCTCCCCATTGATGTCTATGGGGAAAGCGTGCACGAGCGCGTCAAACACAGCGCTTGTTTTGGGAGAGTTATGGAGCTTGGCGTCCCAGCTCCCCTTCTCTCCCCCCCATTTTTTAACTTGCTATGCCTGTCTCTATAGAACGGTATTAATAGGTAATTAGTTATATTCTCACTTGGCGATATATATAGAAATAGGCCCTCTAATTAGAACACTACTATAGATAGCGGTATTTAACAGGTAAAGATTCCTGGTATTTCCAGGAAGGTAATTTTGCTATCCTACTAACCTAACACTTTTACGTAAAGTGCCCCGGTATCCACACTACTTATAGTGATAATTCAAAAGAAGCACTTTTTGCCTCCCAACTATAGATAGCGGTATTTAATAGGTAAAGATTTCTGGTATTTCCAGAAAGATAATTTGTTACCCTATAAACCTAGCACTTTTATACAAAGTGCCCCGGTATTCACACTACTTAAAGTGGTAATCCAAAGGTATAGGTGTCTGTTTCCTCAGAGCCATATTTTGTTGAGAATATGTACTACTTGTAGCGGTAATTTAAAGGTATAGGTCGCTTGTCTTCTCAGAGCCACATTTTACTGAGAATATACACAGTTTATAATCTGACGATATTTATACTAATTATAGTGGTAACTAAAAGGTATAGGTCTCTGGTCTCCTTAAAGCCACTCTATCGAGCATTTGCATAGGTTATAATTTAGAATATTTATACTACTCTCAGAGGTAACCACAATATAGGTCTCTGATCTCTTTAGAGTAATAATTTGGTAACTAAAAGGTACAGGTCTTTGATCTGCTCAGAGTAATAACTTGTGGATAATAGCACTTGCTATATGCTGGCTCTAAATATGAGCAGCCTCTCTTTCATCACAGATAGCGGTATTTAACAGATATAGATCTTTGGTATTTAACAGATATAGACCTTTGATATTCTCAGGGAGTGTCGCTATTCCTATATTTAGCTCTTTCAAACAAGTGTATCATCACTCATACTATTTACCACGGTAATTCCAAGGTATAGATCTCTGGTTTCCTTAGAACATTTTACTATTCCTTTACAAACTCAGCTATTTCATACGAATACTGTAATATTTATATTATTTACAGCGGTAACCAAATTGGTATAGGTCTCTAGTCTCTTCAGAGCCATCACTTATAACAGTAACCAGCTAATATAGATTTAGACATCCAGCCAGTATATACATATCCTCCTATTACACTTATACCTATTGGACCACAGGGTGAATCACAGACAGGAATCCCAAGCTACTTTATCTCTAGATAATACTTGAAACCGTGGATTCCATACTCTGCTGCATTCTACCAACAACAGCATTTAGATATTAGACAGGCATATGGATATTTTAATGTGATATACATATTTTTCCTATTTTTTCCCTTGTTTTTAAGTAAATAACCATAATAAAAGTTACGTTTTATTTATATTTTCTCTGCCTATGGCCACAACATTTATGCCAGTACAATAACATAACGTTATGAGTGCTATATTTGTACTCTTTTTCAGTTTCTTACTGATTAGTTTCAAGCTAAAATCTCCATATCGCCTGCACAAGCAGTGCTTTTTTTGTGGCGTTCTTTACTTTCCCTCTATCGCTCAAAACTTGTAATCTAGCTGTATGTTAATTATCTAACTTTTAGGGATGATATAAGCCTGGTTATTAAAAAAAACACATGGTCAGTCTTATGATTGTATATAAGCCAGGGCTCTAAATTACAGACATAAAAAAACTGATTTCCAAAATGTGTTATATTTTCAGATTGGACATAGTGCATATAAATAACCTAGAGTCCATGTTCAAAACATTAATCTGGAAATATTAGGATCCATGCCCATATGCATATGGACCAGTAACATTATTTTACTTGTGCTTACATAGAAAATATCTATCTACTAGTATTAATGTTTTTTTGTTTTTTTTAAATAATCTTAATATAATAAGTTTGAAAGTAAAGCGTAACAGACATATAATGTAAAGTTACATTAAATTTGAAAACAGACAGATGACACGGGCGCTTCCTAGTGCAGTATGGTTATGAAGCCCTGGTATGATACCAAGTAGAGATTATATACTCACAATTTATAAAGCACATCCAAGTGCTAAACACGCATGCTGAGCTATTGTAGTGACCCAGATGAGATCACTAAGCTCCAGTAAATTGATGTAGTCTTAAGTCAAGACTCCAAAATGCCAATGATTAATAATTGTAAAAAGTATATATTTTAATAAAATCAAAGATTGTACAATTTTAAAACAATTAATAAAATAATGCACAAATGCTGCAACACGTTTCTCTGCACCGTTTCTTCAGGCATAAATTGCTAACAACATATGGAGTCTTATTTAAACACAATATCCTCCAATGAGGTTCAAGCATTTCTCTAAGTGTAATTCTTATTTCAGGTGTAATACAGACCTTAATTAAAGGGCCATGATACCCAAATGTTGAAACACTTGAAAGTGATGCAGCATGGCTGTAAAAAGCTGACTAGAAACTATCACCTGAACATCTCTATGTAAAAAAGACAGATATTTTACCTCAAAAGTTCCTCAGTAGCAAATCAGTATGTCTGTCCCGGGACAGCCGAAGGATTGAGCCTTGTGCACTCTCATGTTATTTCCCTATTCAGTTTAAGGAAGTTTACAATGAAATCTCATGAGAGTTAAGTCAAATCTCATGAGATCACAGTAAAAGAGTTAATGACCTCAGCACTGCTGATGCCGATTGGCTGCTGTTCATATCTTCATTTTTATTTTTTTTTACCTGCAGCTGGGCAGCAACTGAGTATAACTTCTTACACAGAACTTACTCTGTTGAGCTGAGGAAATTGTGAGGTAAAATATCTTCCTTTTTCACACAGAGATGCTCAGGTGATATTTTCCTGTCAGCTTTTTACAGTTATACTGCATCAGTTTCAAGTGATTTCAGTGAGAAACCTAAAATTTGGAAAAATGTAACTTTTTATTTTTTTATTTTATCGCATTTGGTGGTGAAATGGTGGTATGAAATATGCCAAAAAAGGCCTAAATCAATACTTTGGGTTGTCTACTACACTACGCTAACGCTAAAATTACCCCAAAAAGCTCCCTACATGCTCCCTAATTAACCCCTTCACTGCTGGGCATAATACACGTGTGGTGCGCAATGGCATTTAGCGGCCTTCTAATTACTAAAAAGCAACACCAAAGCCATATATGTCTGCTATTTCTGAACAAAGGGGATCCCAGAGAAAAATTTACAACCATTTATGCCATAATTGCACAAACTGTTGGTAAATAATTTCAGTGAGAAACCTGAAGTTTGTAAAAAAAAAAATGTGAAAAAGTGAACGATTTTTTTTATTTGATCGCATTTGGCAGTGAAATGGTGGCATAAAATATACCAAAATTGGCCTAGATCAATACTTTGGGATGTCTTCTAAAAAAAATATATATACATGTCAATGGCTATTCAGGGATTCCTGACAGATATCGGTGTTCCAATGTAACTAGCGCTAATTTTAAAAAAAAAGTGGTTAGGAAATTGCAAAGTGCTACTTGTATTTATGGTCCTATAACTTGCAAAAAAAGCAAAGAACATGTAAACATTGGGTATTTCTAAACTCTGGACAAAATTTAGAAACTATTTAGCATGGGTGTTTTTTGGTGGTTGTAGATGTGTAACAGATTTTGGGGGTCAAAGTTTGAAAAAGTGTGTTTTTTTCCATTTTTTCATCATATTTTATAAAAAAAAATTATAGTAAACTATAAGATATGATAAAAAATAATGTTATCTTTAGAAAGTCCATTTAATGGTGAGAAAAACGGTATATAATATGTGTGGGTACAGTAAATGAGTAAGAGGAAAATTACAGCTAAACACAAACACCGCAAAAATGTAAAAATAGCCTTGGTCCCAAACGGACAGAAAATGGAAAAGTGCTGTGGTCATTAACGGGTTAAAGGGACACTAAACCCAAATTTATTTATTTTATGATTCAGATAGAGCATGCAATTTTAAGCAACTTTCTAATTTACTCCTATTATCATTTTTTCTTCTTTCTCTTGCTATCTTTACTTAAAAAGAAGGCATCTAAGCTAAGGACAATAAAAAAGGAGGATAGGGGGCATATCTATCGGACCTATCTTATGAACAACGTAGGTCAATCATCAAATATTGAAAGTCAATAATTAGCGTCACCATATATGAGATTACTTGAAAGTACACAATCCAAACGACCAGTGTGAATCACACTCTTTCTGGTATGCTTAACTGGTAATGACCCAAAATTCAAAGCAATATAAATGACATTCTCACCTCATGACCAATTCAGGCTGGCCCCATAATCCTTATTCGATGCGGCTGCTTCAGGTGGGACCGCCGGCTTCAGGGACAGTCACAACTCGAGTAACGTTTGACTGCTCCCAACGCTTATACAGCTTGGCCGCTTACCAGGTTCGCTCACCACTGGATCAAGCTGCACGTTTACCCACTGGTTGCAAGGAAGGGGAGGCAGGTGACGTCAGCGATGATGGGTCAACATACTGGTATCCAATGCAGGTTGGTAGGATGGAGGTGTGTCGCTCAGCCCACAGCAGGATTGGATGGCAATCCACAATCCGACAAAGTAATACAAGTAACTCGTCAGGACGCAAAAGATCCTGAGCCTGTTTAGGTGATACACCTACTCTGTCTACATCTGCTTGTTCCTGTATTTTAAGACAATTTTGAATAAATATTTGTTTTTACTCTACGGACTGTCCGGAACCCCTTCTGCTTTTTGTTACTATCTAAGCTAAGGAGCCAGACAATTTTTGGTTTAGAACCTGGACAGCACTTGTTTAATGGTGGGTGCATTTAGTCACCAATCAGCAAGCACAACCCAGGTTGTGAACCAAAAATGGGCCTGCTTCTAAACTTACATTCTTGCTTTCAAATGATAGCAAGAGAATAAAAAAAATTATAATAGGGGTATATTTATTAAAGTGCGGACAGACATGATACGATGGTGCTCTGACAAAATGCAGAAAGACTTTTGGCAGAAGGACATTTGGCAGACGGACATTTGGCCGACAGACATTTGGCTGACAGACAGAAAGCTAAAGAATGTTCCGATTTCGGCCGAGGGCAGATGCGTTACCAGAGTGCTCTGTTCTAATCACAGCCTCGGGCGCCGCAACTGCCTCTGGGAACCTTACCATGGGTCCTAGGCCGCACGTTTTGTAATTCTCTGTCTGGGAAACTATCTATCTATCAAATCTATCTATTTATCTATCAAATCTATCTATCTATCGTATCTATCAAATGTATCTATTGCATCTATTGATCTATCTATCTAATCTATGTATCTATCTATCTATCAAATCTATCTATCTTGTGCCGGACTGTTATCTGACAGCCACTTGTGTTTCGGCCAAATGTCCGTCGGCCAAATGTCCGTCGGCCAAGTGTCCGTCGGCCAAGTGTCCGTCGGCCAAAAGTCCGGCCACGGATACGATGTAGTGTATCATGTCCACTGCACATCGATAAATGCCAACAGCATACGCTGTCAGCATTTATCATTGCACCAGCAGTTCTTGTGAACTGCTGGTGCAATGCCGCCCCCTGCAGCTTTGCGACCAATCGGCCGCTAGCAGGGGGTGTCAATCAACCTGATCGTATTCAATCGGTTTGATTTCTGTCCACCGCCTCAGAGCAGGCGGACAGGTTATGGAGCAGCGGTCTTTAGCTGCTTCATAACTTCTGTTTACGGGGAGCCTTCAACACGGGGCATCAAGCTCTGTACAAAACTTGATAAATTGACCCCTAGGAGTAAATTAGAAAGTTGCTTAAAATTGCATGCAATATTTGAATTATGAAAGGAAATTTTTGGGTTCGGTGTCCCTTTAATAACATCCAAAAATCTTTGCAATTTTGTTTCTGTCACCCATCATAAATACAATGTAACAATGTCTCTAATAAGCAAGAGTATATCATTTATACAACTTACTAAACGATCATGTTCGGTGTCACAGTGCATTCATTTGCAGCATGTTCAATATGACACTCCCTTTTCAATGATGTCATTACTAAGCTGTTGGTAGATATATTTATTTTAAAAACCACAACACTTTATTTAACTTTTATGCTCAAAAGACAAAACAATATGTTTAGTGGAGACTGTAAATGTGTGAGTATATCACTTCCACTACATATCCTAGTTTCATTAGTACATCCACCACAAATTAAAAACAGACAAACAATTTAAAATAGGGGCTATGAGGCTAATTGTGAACACACGATGTGAGTATGTATTTATTATATTTATCAGTATATAGTATAAGGGCTTTAACTTTGTGTCTATCTATATTTCTGGATTAACCAGATTTCCTTATCGATATTACAGTCTTTATTATTATCAGATACGAGTGCTAACAGCTCTTATTGCATTACCAGGGTGATTTGTAACAAGTCTATAACATATAGATTCCTCACTGTCAGTCTAACAGTCCTTATTCCGAAATCATCCGATTTTTACTTTTTACGTCGCTATAATCTACTGGTCACTTTACAATATCAGTCGACTGACTCAGTAGTTCATATGAAGAACTTTGTAGTTTATATGAAGGACTTGAGGAATAGTATTACTATAGATTATACCGGTACTGCTATATAACCATAGTCAAAGGCATGCTATATCTGATCCTAAATATTAAGTTATTATTCATCCAGAAAACTTAACAGGATCGTAGTCTATTTGCATATATTCATAGACTCAGAGCAGCCATAGTCTGACCATATTCAATTTTAAGTATTCAATTTTAAGCCATTCACTTAAAGCTTAATAGGTAATCTTATTGTTACCCTTCAGATTACGTTTGAATATATCCTGTATTCTTAATAAGTTATCCGGTTTAAGTGGCGTGTTGTCTAAAATACTTAAACAAAAATGTTTAATTGACTAAGTGTTAAGCAGTTGTATGAATGTGCTCCATTATTCTGATACATTTAATTATTCTGATACAATGTGTAGTCTATATGCTCATTCATACTGATACATTGTCGTAGCTACATATACACCCTAGTAAGTCCCAGTAGTTAAGTGCCAAGTATAGTAAATCTTTTGCTAGTTAAGCTACCTTATGTGTAAACTGTGTCCACACAAATCGCAGGACAGGTATTCTATTTATCATTAGTTAGTTATTAGTTAGACTAGCGTTATGTTCCAAACATTCAGCATCCAGCATTAGGCACTCAAACACACTCGCAGTCACAGATTAGCCACGCCCACCGGCGCGTTTCGTCACTGTTACGTGACCTCGCCAGGGCATGTTGGTAGCTCATAACAAAATATTAATCCACTATCTACCTCACATAATACATTTAAGTTATGACCTATATGACAATTGCAATGATTGTATTGTCTATCGATATTCTGATGTAGATGTTAGTAATAACACTCATGTCAAATATCCTAACGGTACGGCCTCCCAAGCCAATCCTATCACTTCTAATATATTATTCCTCTATTTTTACATCCTTTTTAATATGGATCTTATATAGAAGGGAGTAAAAATGTAGGCATATTAATCAGCATTATGTATTTTAGCCAATCAGTAGCACAATGTTATCTATATTCCACACAGGAACTAGCGCTGCATAGCTGTGAAAAACTGTCAAAATGCACTAAGATAAGAGGTGGCCTTCAAGGGCTTAGAAATTAGCATATGAGCCTACCTAGGTTTAGCTTTCAGCAAAGAATACCAAAACAAATTTTATGATAAAAGTAAATTGGAAAGTTGTTTAACCCCTTGGCGACCGAGGACGTTTAAGGCACGTCCTACAAAAAAATACAGTTAAGGACATGTCTGACACGTCCTCTGGGGTTTCAAGTGGTGGAAGCAATCGTGATCGCTTTCAAGGTAATGCAGCGAGGCCTCGATATTGAGGCATCACTGGAATACCTTTTTTTACCCACCGATGTAGAGAGGGCCACGATGGTGCTGATCGTTGGTGGGTGGGAGCCATTGCAGGGAGGCGGGTTGGCGGCCCATCGCTGGGGGAAATGCATCAGAGGGGGGTGGAATTGTGTGCAGGGATACCAGGAGCGCGCACGGGGGCGGGAGTGAGTGGGACCGCTACACTATGGAAAAGTGTAAAAAGTTAAATTGATGGAAGGAGGGGGGGATAAATATTTCCCAAGGGATCTGGGAGGGGGTGGGGTGTAGGTTATGGAGGGGGGGCAGCTACACTACAGAAAAATTTGGATTAAAAAAACAAAACAAATTATATGGCAAACTGGGTACTGGCAGACAGCTGCCAGTACCCAAGATGGGTGCAAATAGGTAGCAGGGGGGAGGGATCAGGGAGGTTGGGGGCTAAGGGGGATCCATCACTGCTGAATATATATTAAAAAAAAAAAGCCTTTTATTTTAGTACTGGCAGACTTTCTGCCAGTACTTAAGATGGCAGGGACAAATGTGGGAGGGAAGAGAGCGGTTTGGGAGGGATCAAGGGGTGGGATGTGTCAGGTGGGAGGCTGATCTCTACACTAAAGCTAAAATTAACCCTACAAGCAACCTAATTAACCCCTTCACTGCTGGGCATAATACAAGTGTGGTGCGCAGCAGCATTTAGCGGCATTCTAATTACCAAAAAGCAATGCCAAAGCCATATATGTCTGCTATTTCTGAACAAAGGGGATCCCAGAGAAGCATTTACAACCATTTGTGCCATATTGCACTAACTGTTTGTAAATAGTTTCAGTGAAAAACCTAAAATTGTGAAAAAGTGAACGATTTTTTTTTTGTATTTGATCGCATTTGGCGGTGAAATGGTGGCATGAAATATACCAAAATGGGCCTTGATCAATACTTTGGGTTGTCTACTACACTACACTAAAATTAAACCTACAAGCTCCCTAATTAACTCCTTCACTGCTGGGCATAATACACGTGTGGTGCACAGCGGCATTTAGATGCCTTTTAATTACCAAAAAGCAATACCAAAGCCATATATGTCTGCTATTTCTGAACAAAGGGAATCCCAGAGAAGCATTTACAACCATTTGTGCCAGAATTGCACAAACTGTTTGTAAATAATTTCAATGAGAAACCTAAAGTTTGTGAAAAAATGAACTATTTTTTTATTTTATCACATTTGGCAGTGAAATGGTGGTAGGAAATATACCAAAATGGGCCTAGATCAATACTTTGGGTTGTCTACTAATAAATAAATAAATATATATATATATATATATATATATATATATATATATATATATATATATATATACACACATGTCAAGGGTTATTCAGGGATTCCTGACAGATATCAGTGTTCCAATGTATCTATCGCTAATTTTGGAGAGAAAAAAATTGGAAATAGCAAAGTGCTTCTTGTACTTATTGCCCTATAACTTGCAAAAAAAGCAAAGAACATGTAAACATTGGGTATTTCTCTTGCAAGATGTATCGAGTCCACAGATTCATCCAATACTTGTGGGATATTTTCCTTCCCAACAGGAAGTGGCAAAGAGAGTACCCACAGCAGAGCTGTCTATATAGCTCCTCCCCTAACTCCACCCCCCAGTCATTCTCTTTGCCTGTGCTCATAGGAAGCTGGTAAAGTTTAAGAGGTGATAGAAATATTAGTTTAAAGTCTTCAAGCAAGAATTTTTTATTTTCTAAATAGTACCGGAGTGTGCTATTTTTACCCAGGCAGAGCAATCAAGAAGAATTCTGCCTTGAGTCTGACGATTTCAGCAGCTGTAACTGAGATCATGTTTCCTTCCCACAGAGGTCTGAGGAAATGGAATACAGCAGAATCTTCAGTGTGGGGAGAGGTTTGTTCCTAGAAACGTTTTGAGGTATGTGCAGTCTAATTATTTCTGAGGAGACCAGAGATTCTCTTCAGTGGTGGTTGTCTCAAGACCATCTGTCCCAGGGGATGTTCTTTCACAGGCCATCTTGGGTTGTGGTAACGACGGACGCCAGCTTGCTGGGCTGGGGTGCAGTCTGGAATTCCCTGAAGGTTCAGGGTGTGTGGACTCAGGCGGAGTCTCAACTACCGATCAATATTCTGGAACTGAGAGCGATATTCAACACGCTTCAGGCGTGGCCTCAGTTGGCTGCAGCCAGATTCATAAGATTCCAGTCAGACAACATCACGACTGTGGCGTATATCAATCATCAGGGGGGAACAAGGAGTTCTCTAGCGATGATAGAGGTATCAAAAATAATCAGATGGGCGGAGTCTCACTCTTGCCATCTCTCTGCAATCTACATCCCAGGAGTAGAGCACTGGGAAGCAGATTTCCTAAGTCATCAGACTTTTCATCCAGGGGAGTGGGAACTCCACCTGGAGGTGTTTGCTGCTTTGATTCTTCAATGGGGCACACCGGAATTGTATCTGATGGCATCTCGACAGAATGCCAAACTTCCTCTTTACGGGTCCAGATCAAGGGACCCCAAGGAGGCACTGATAGATGCTCTAGCAGCACCTTGGTCGTTCAACTTGGCTATGTGTTGCCACCTTTTCCTCTCCTGCCACCTGTGATTGCAAGAATCAAACAGGAGAGGGCTTCAGTGATTCTAATAGCTCCTGCGTGGCCACACAGGACCTGGTATGCGGATCTAGCGGACATGTCGTCTCTACCTCCGTGGTAACTACCATTGAGGAAGGATCTTTTCATCCAAGGTCCGTTCCTACATCCAAATCTAACTTCTCTGCAACTGACTGTCTGGAGATAGCACGCTTGATTTTATCAAGGCGAGGATTCTCTGAGTCGGTCATTGATACTCTGATTCAGGCTCGCAAGCCTGTCACTAGGAAGATTTACCATCAGATATGGAGTAAATATCTTTATTGGTGCGAATCCAGAGGTTACTCATGGAGTAAAGTTCGGATTCCTAGGATTCTGCCCTTTCTCCGAGAAGGATTGGAGAAAGGTCTTTCAGCTAGTTCCTTAAAGGGACTGATTTCTACTTTGTCCATTTGCTTCATAAGCGTCTGGCAGATGTTCCAGACGTTCAGGCCTTTTGTCAGGCTTTAATTGGAATCAAGCCTGTGTTTAAACCTATTGCTCCGCCATGGAGCTTGAATTTAGTTCTCAATGTTATTCAAGGGGTTCCGTTTGAACCCATGCATTCCTTGGATGTTAAACTTTTATCTTGGAAAGTTTTGTTTCTTGTTGCTATCTCTTCTGCCCGAAGAGTTTCTGAGCTTTCTGCGTTACAATGTGATTCACCTTATCTTATATTCCATTTGGATAAGGTGGTTTTGCGTACTAAGCCTGGTTTCCTTCCAAAGGTTGTTTGAAATGAGCGTATTAATCAAAGAATTGTGGTTCTTTCCTTGTGTCCTAATCCTTCCTCTAAGAAGGAGCGTCTGTTGCATAATCTGGACGTGGTCCGTGCTTTAATACTTTGTTTACAAGCAACTAAAGAATTCCGTCAAACATCTTCTCTCTTTGTTGTTTATTCTGGAAGACGGAGAGGTCAAAAGGCTACGGCAACCTCTTTTTCATTTTGGCTCAAAAGCATTATCCATATGGCATATGAGACTGCTGGACAGCAGCCTCCTGAAAGGATTACGGCCCATTCCACCAGGGCTGTGGCTTCCACTTGGGCTTTCAAGAACGATGCTTCTGTTGAACAGCTTTGGAAGGCTGCGACTTGGTCTTCCCTTCATATTTTTTACAAATTTTACAAATTTGATACTTTTGCTTCTTCGGAGGCTATTTTTGGGAGAAAGGTTCTGCAAGCAGTGGTGCCTTCCGTTTAGGTACCTCCCTTCATCCGTGTCCTAAAGGTTTGGTATTGGTATCCCACAAGTATTGGATGAATCCGTGGACTCGATACATCTTGCAAGAGAAAACAAAATTCATGCTTACCTGATAAATTTCTTTCTCTTGAGATGTATCAAGTCCACGGCCCACCCTGTCTATTTAAGACAGGTAGTATATTTTATTATAAAAATTCAGTCACCTCTGCACCCTATAGTTTCTCCTTTTTCTTCCTAGCGGTCGAATGACTGGGGGGTGGAGTTAGGGGAGGAGCTATATAGACAGCTCTGCTTTGGGTGCTCTCTTTGCCACTTCCTGTTGGGAAGGAGAATATCCCACAAGTATTGGATGAATCCGTTGACTCGATACATCGCAAGAGAAAGAAATTTATCAGGTAAGCATAAATTTTGTTTTCTAAACTCAGGACAAAATTTAGAAACTATTTAGCATGGTTGTTTTTTGGTGGTTGTAGATGTGTAACAGATTTTGTGGGTCAAAGTTAGAAAAAGTGTGTTTTTTTCAATTTTTTCATCATATTTTATATTTGATTTTATAGTAAATTAGAAGATATGACGCAAATAATAATTTTTAGAAAGTCCATTTAATGGCGAGAAAAACGGTATATAATATGTGTGGGTACAGTAAATGAGAAAGAGGAAAATTACAGCTAAACACAAACACCGCAGAAATGTAAAAATAGCCCTGGTCCTAAACGGTCAACAAATGGAAAAGTGCTCTGGTCACTAAGGGGTTAAAATTGCATGCCCTATCTGTATCATGAAAGTTTGATTTTGACTAGACTGTCCCTTTAACTGCACATGTACAGAGTTCATGCTATATTTGTGTATTAGTTTGTGATTGTTAAGCAAGGGTTCTTTTGTTCTGGGGGACAGGGAAATGAATGAAAAGAAAAACATAAAATAAATTTGCTGCGGTATATGTTTGCGCTCTATAAATAAAATATAATAAAAATAATAATATGCTCATTTGACAAAATAAAGCTGCATTATTCATTGCAAACAACTTTTCAGATATGAAGGTACATTGTTATGAAGCATACAATTTCAGTTTAATGTCCCTTTCTAAGGCAAACTAATAAGCAGGGCCGTCTTTAACACAAGGCAAAAGGGGCAGCTGCCCATGGCCCAGTCTTTGTTTAGGGGCCCAAGAGTCCTAAAAAATAATAATAATAATAATATTATTTTTTTTTGGTTCATGTCAGACTGCTGATGTCATGTGACATGGGGGGCACACACAGTCAGTCCTAATACTGTCATAGTCAAAAGTTATCTGCTTATATTTATTTGTGAGAAACTGTGCCAGACCGTGCCGGTGTCATGAGACATGCCAAGCTAGTGCCATGTGCTGTTTTAGATGTGCACTGTGCAGCACTGAATGCTAAGCCCTAACTCGGCATCCGAGCAATCCCACTGCATCAGAAAAGGTCCTGCTGGGGTTAACACTGTTACCAGGTAACTGCTCTGGTGGTGGGGATTGTTTCTGGGTAGGGCTGACTGTAGGCGCATGCAGCAGAAAGCTGGAGCGGCAGACACGTGCAGATTTGAGCATCTGTGCAGCTGCACACACTGCTCTCTTCAGTATTTGAGGCTGTGTGACTCATCTTACACTGTATCCAATCCGCCTTGGACAGACAGCATCCAGTCTGCTGGTCCCCTTAGCCCTGCTCTTTCTGCTGTTGCCCTAAGAACAACTAACTGAAGCTTGTTAAGGTAACAGTGCTGTGTAGAAAGGTGTCAGTGGGAAGAATAAGTGAGTGCACACACGCCCCTCCCCGTGCAGCATCGCCTAGTGCAGGGTGAGAGGGAACTTGTTCCTTGCAAAGAAGTGACATGTGCTGCTGTGGCTGATGTATAGTGTCATGCTGACACTTCACACATTAAGGTAAGGTTTATTTTTATAGTTTTTTTTTCTCTCTGTCTCAGATTTTACAGCTTCTCATAGAAGTTCTGCTGTTCCAGTCAGTAAACTTATATTTGTCTGCACCTCCATGATTTCTTCTCAGTCTTTACCTTGCTTTGCTCCTGTTGGCTGCCCTAAATCTCTTTAACCAGCTAACCTCACACCAGAATCAAATTCAAAAGCATATTAAATTAATCCACAGTGGAGGACTTTATATATTTATTCACTTATTAGTACTACTTAGGTCCAGTTTCACATATTGCAATTTTTTTTTAATGATTAGCCCAGCAGTGGATGATCCACTGCTGGGCTAATAATTAAATATATATATATATATATATATATATATATATATATATATATATATATATATATATATATATATATATATATATATATATATATATATATATATATATATATATATAATAACTTGATTTAGTTGTTTTTTGGGATGTTGGGGTGGAGAGCGAAATTGCATGGAGGGGGGCCCAAGAAAATGTTTGCCCAGGGTCCAGTCAATATTAAAGACGGCCCTGCTAATAAATATTTGCCAATGTATCCAGGTGCACTTTTTTACTCACTCCCTAGAGTGCACATTAGATATAAAAATAATAGCCCTATAAAAACAAAAAAGCCACCCCAAAATAAAAACACCCCTAATCTATCAATAATCTACCAATAGCCTTTTAAAGGACCTTTTGTAGGGCATTTCCCTAAGTTAAACGGCTCTTTTACCTACAAACATTACAAATTTCCCCCTAAAAGTAACCCCCCCCCCCCCCACCCAAAAAACCCCCATTAAAAAGGGCAATCAGCTCTTTTGTGCCCATTAAAATAAAAATGCCCTAACCTAAAAAAAAAACTAACACGAACCCCAGAAAATCTACTCACGGTTCCTGAAGTCCGGAAGTCAAGGCGGAGCAAAGTCTTCATCCAGGCTACAAAGATCTTCTTCCAGGGTGGCACTATCTTCTATCTTCTTCCCGGAGGTGCGGAGCGATCTTTAGCGCTGGTCCTCTTCAGCGGCCACGGTCTTCAGCAACGTGGATCCTCCTCTTCATGAGATCATCCGCCGCACACTGAAGCTTGAATGCAAGGTACCGCTTTTATATTGGGGTACCATTGCATTCCTATTGGCTGAAAAATTCAAATCAGCCAATAGGATGAGAGCTGCTTAAATTCTATTGGCTGTTCAAATCAACTCCCATACAGGTATAGGGGGTGGTTAGGTGATTAAGGCCCACTAAATGCTAAGCCAACAATAATCACCTAATCAACCCCTATACAGATATGGGGGGTGGTTATGTGATTAAGGCCTACTAAATGCTAAGCCAACAATAAGCACCTAATCAACCCCCATAACAGTATGGGGGATTTTTTTACCTGAAAACCTATCATAAAAAATAAAATGTAAAATAAAAAAGCCTATTCTTTAAAATAAAAAACACCCCAAAAAAGCCCTAGCTAACCACAAAGTTTGTACTCACCGTGCGAAAATCCAGCTCCACTTAATCCGACATTGGGCCCTCTTCATCCTGGGGGCCTATCTTCACGGAGGCGGACTTTGGTGGCCTCTTCCGCCTCCTCCACTCTGCATTTTCTTTAATCCCGGTGCCCTCTTCATCCACGGTTCAGGTGTCAGAGCCCATCTTCGCGGAGGCAGGCTTCAGCGGCCTCTTCCTCCGCCTCTGCTCCGCATCTTCTTTTTTCTAATCTTAAATTCTCTTCCTAGAGCCCTCGTCTATTTCTATTGGATGATTAGAATTTAGTTGAAATAATTTTTGAGTACAATTCACAATGAAGAAAAAAATAAGAAACATTTCCAATAGCCTTCACATGATAATCCACCCCTACAATGGTTAGCTTAGATTAATAGTCTCTTTGTGGTCTTGTAAAGTCCCATATGCAGAGTAGAATCTTGTTGGTTCATCTGATTGTAACTCCTTTTACAAGTCTTTTTTTTTTTAAAACATTCATAACATTTTCCAAGAAAAACCTCTTATAAGTATAGAATAAATGGATAAAAAAACAAAAAACAATAATAAACGATATAGGTCGCTGTGTTCGCAAACCCCCAAGCCCCATGTATATTGTATCTCAATTTCCTCTTTCCCTTTGATTTTACAAATACTGTTGGAGCCCTATACCTAGTTGTTGTCATGGTTGACCCCCTCCATTATCCAGTAAAACCAGATCTTGCCAAAAGCATCCATGGTATTCTGTAAATGAGCAGCTGTCTCGTACATTGCATATATATTCTTAATTTTGAGAATAATCTCTGACCATTCTAGGACCCCTGTCTTCCAATATTTAGCGATCGAAGTCCTAACAATAGTGAATATAATCCTAAGCAATGTATTAATATGTGCATTGTAAGTCTTGTTTCTGACATTCAATAGAGCCTGAGGGGCTGAAACTATTACCTGATCTCCCAACAATCTAGACAAGAGATCTGACACCCGTTCCCATATCACCTTAACCCTAGGGCAATCCCACCACATATGCATGTAGGTTCCTTTGACTTTGCACCCCCTATAACAGGCATTTGAACTTCCTGCAACAGAGTATGCTATCCTTTCAGGGGTCAGATACCATCGAAACACTGATTTAATACTACTTTCCCTCAAATCTGCGCTCAATAACCCTCTGCTAGCCTCACTTGTTAATGAATCCCATTCCTCCTCCGAGATGTCCAGCTCTAGATCTGTCTCCCACCTGCTGACAATAGATGGTTTGCTCTTGATTTTAGATGACTGGATGGCCAAGTACAAGCTGGAAATTGCTTGTTTGGGCCTAATCCCTGCGCTACACTGCTTCTCAAGTGTTGTGGCCTGACTCTTAATTTCCTTTTGAATATAAGTACGGACAGCAGATAATAGCTGTAGGTATAGAAACCAATGCAATGAAAGTGGGTGTATCTTCTCTTGTAATTGGGTAAATGTGTGGATGATTAGAATTTAAAATAAAATACTTTCTTGCTATTGACTGATTGAAAATCAGCCAATATGGGGGCATGGCTAGGATGCGGCCATGAGCGGTTGCAGATTATGAAGCTCTCGGGTCAACACTGCTAATTTGCAAGATATTCTAGAGAACTCATCCCAATATAGCATACATTTGTGAGATCGATCTTCATTACACATCAAGGGATCAAGTAATATTGAGATTATATAAGTCTGCTTTCTGAGACCTGATCTAGCCTGCTGTGCTTCTAAGTGGAGGCCTTCACTTTCACTCTCAATTCCCCCCCCCCCCCCTCTAGGGTTAGAGTGGCTCGTGATCCACTGTAATCAGATACTTCATACTATCAACTATTCTGTACTAATACTCACCCATCACCTGCTTACCTTTCTGCTATGGAGTTTGTAGCTCTTTATATGCAAGACTTAAGCGCTCAACTAGACCATCACCATGCTGCCTGCATGGACATACTGAAAACTACAATCAGCTCATCCTTTGACATCGTGCCTACCAGAGCCTCATACACTTCCAATACAAGTGCCCTGCTTACCTGGGGCAGCGCTGAAAGGCCCGGCGTCAGCTTCTAGGTACACTGATTTCTCAAAATCGACAGAGGGGAGAGTCGGAACTTTGCGAGGCCCACGAGAAGAGGAGAGCCATGGTTGCAGAAGTTCACCAGCCCGCTACTATCACTGGAGGAAGTGGAGGCGCCTCTGAGGCTTCTAGAGTTGCATTTATATGTCAAATCCTCTTATATACTTGGGCTACCTTTCCTGACCTATTACCAGCAAATACTGGATGCACAGCACGACGGAAGACCGATATCCGGATGGCCAGGGACTTTTGGTGATGTATCCCATTCATTATGGGATTTTACCTACAACTTTCTCCAAAATACCAAACCGCACTTTGAGCCCCCCATGAAAGCTGGAGTGGGGTAAATATCCACTGTCTCTATAATAGCTATGCTGGTTAGCTATTTTATGTCCTCCTTGTGGCCTTCCTTAAACAGAGACTAATTATACTGGAAAGTTGCTAAATTTATGTTCCGAGCCAGGTGATACCCCAAATGATGGTCAGAAGACAAGGGAGCCGTTATAATATTAACCGTAAAACTAGTTTTAAACCCTCACAGTCAGTCAAACTATGTTATTAAATGAGATCTCACTGGAAGTTTTTAATGTGGTAACTAAGTCAAATAGGCTTGTGACTTATAAAGTTTTAATATTTAGGCAAATGTTTACTGCCTAGTAGAGGCCATTATATCTTAAAAAGTTGGTATGAGGATATTAGGTTCAGCTATTTAACATTCTTTATGACCAATCCATGTATGTTAGCAATACTTCCTAGTCTCCTCCCAATGAATGTTCTGCTTGTCCATAGATCAAGATATAGCCTCTAATATACATATATATAAAAAACACCCCAAAAAAGCCCTAACTAACCACAAAGTTTGTACTCACCGTGCGAAAATCCAGCTCCACTTAATCCGACATTGGGCCCTCTTCATCCTGGGGGCCTATCTTCACGGAGGCGGACTTTGGTGGCCTCTTCCGCCTCCTCCACTCTGCATTTTCTTTAATCCCGGTGCCCTCTTCATCCACGGTTCAGGTGTCAGAGCCCATCTTCGCGGAGGCAGGCTTCAGTGGCCTCTTCCTCCGCCTCTGCTCCGCATCTTCTGTGTCGGACAAACATACTTGGCCTTTTTTATATAGGATGTCTTTTTTTCCAGTAACTTAGGGGGTTTAGTTTAGAGGGGGGGTAGGTGTTAGTTAGGGTTAATAGTGTAGGTACCGTGAGGTACGGTTTAAGGATATTAGGATTAGGGGTTAGGCACAGCAGTTATATTCCAAGGGATCGTTTACTATACATCGTCAATTTGGGTCGGCAATGCTCCCTGTTAGCTGCTATATCAGGAGTTGGAATATTTCGACAGGCTCACTCAACATAGCAGCAGATCCCTTGGTATATTTTGCCGCCTCGTAGCACTTTCGATCATCAGGGCTTAAGTGCTATTGCATTGTCTTTTTATCATGCGTTTGTTCCTTATGCAAAACTACTGTATTTACTGGTCCTTTATATAGGTTTGTAAATGAGGGATAAGTATATAAATCCACCTTGATGTAGGTGAATATATGAGATGAGGGAATTGGCATTTTATATAGCATATGTTTCATTATGTGCAAGTCATCAGTTGGTGTGACTAGACATTTGTGTATGTGTGTAGATGCCTGGAATCACTGAGCGGGTTTGTGCATGGGTTCAATACCTGCATTTTGTTATGAAATCAGTTGAACTACTTATGCATAAGTGGTCAGCAAGTGGGTGGGTGTATTTTGCTGATAAATGGAGAGGAGGGTTCATTATTACATGAATAAGATACATGGCTGGGTATGTGCTTGAGATAGGTTAATATGTGTGCAGTAAAAAGATGTTTTGAAGCTGCGTATGTTGCTTTTTGCATGAGGTCAGTAGGTGTGTTTGGGGTTTGTAGAGCATATCATTTTGATGTTTATGTGTGTGTGTTTTTTTAAGGTAAGAAGGTATCTTACCATTTTACTTTGCTTTTTCCTTTGTTACAGGTAACTCAAAGCAGGGTCTTCGCTGTAAAATGTGCAAGATCGGGGTCCATCTCTGGTGCTCAGAGGAAGTTTCTCACCAGCAATGTCTGGGAAAGACGGTAAGACTGTCCCCAGATAGGCACAAATAGGAGATGGTTACAACACAACTAATCTAGAAGCTTTCTCACATCTTCACTTCTCAGCCTACTACACTTCCAGGTTTGGGTTAGTCATTAGGACTGGCAGCAGAGGAAGGAATGCTAATTGCCTTCATATAATTTTACATATAATTGCCTCGTATATTGCTTTGTTCTGTCTCCAATTTAAACATTTTAAAGAGTATGTGTTGATGTTCTTGCCCAATATGTTAAAATGCTCCAGTCAGGCACAATCTCTTTCTTTACATCTTCATAAACTAATTTACTGTAGTTTTTCTCGTCTATAGTTTTTTCCTTTCCCCTTTTGATCTGTTTCTAGGAGGTTTTTTTTTGCATCATTGCTGTTTACATTTAATTGCTTACTTCTCTTACTGTATTAGTTTTATTTTGGATTCTCCATTATCCCAAGCTTATAATACATAAAACGAAACTAAAATAAACAGATGGCATTTTCTAATGAAAACTGATGACTATGAAACTGAAATAAATTATTAACAAATACTGCTAGATATGCTAATTGTTCAGATTAATTGGCTAAACTTTCCAAATTAAGAAAATGTAATGTGCATTGAATGACAAAAACAACTTAGTATTATGAAATGTATAAGCTTTCAAATTTAATAATTAAATAATTTTTAAATATTGTATGCTTAGGTTATATTAGTTGATTTGGGAGAAATAAACCACAACAATGATGGAATTAAAAAAATAAGGAGATTAATGTGCTCATTAATGTAATTAATGCTTACAATAGCCGTATGTATATTTCAAGAAGACTTTCATTATATATTTTTCCTAAGACAGATGTCTCATTACACAATGTAGGTTCAGAACTATTACCTTCCTGCTTAGTCAAGTGTTAACCTTTTGAGATACATACCTCATCATCTTACTTTTTATATTTAGCACACTTGCTTGTCCAGCAGGCTAATTGGCAGCTAGTTTGGGGAATGCGTAGGCTGATGTATAAGCACATATAAACGTGGGAATGTATGTTAGTTCTGGAGTAATGAGGCACAAGTGGGTGAAAAAGCCAGGAAGCAGCCAGTTAATCTGTGCGGTATACAATAATACACCCCCCATCATTTCCAGAAGGCTTTCACAGACACGGAGGTGAGGGGGTATTGGAGGCAGTGGCCTACCTGAATTAGGGATCGATTACAAGTGGAACACAATATTGCGCTTATGCAAGTGCAATATTTGCGCTTCCCTCAGGTATTTAAACATAAATATGTATGTATATAAGAATAAACATATAAATTTATAGTGAAAACACAGTCCCCCTTTGACCTCCATGTAAATGCACTTTTCAGTGCCGTTTTCCCACATAACCCTGTATAACTGCTTTGTGCAGGTTTTTTTTTTAAAAAACAAAGATGCTTATATGTTTATATAATGTTACTGTACTGTCCTTTTTATTTTGGGGGCAATTGGCACAACTTTTTTTATTAACCAGATGAATTCTAGCGCAAAGTGAAACTGCGAGCTTTTGGTAGCATTAAAGAGACACTGAACCCACATTTTTTCTTTTTCGTGATTCAGATAGATAATGCAATTTTAAGCAACTTTCTAATTTACTCCTATTATCAAATTTTCTTCATTCTCTTTGTATGTTTATTTGAAAAGCAAGAATGTAAGTTTAGATGCCGGCCCATTTTTGGTGAACAACTTGGGTTGTCCTTGCTGATTGGACAGCACTAATAAACAAGTGCTCTCCATGGTTCTGAACCAAAAATTTGCTGGCTCCTTAGTTTAGATGCCTTCTTTTTCAAATAAAGACAGCAAAAAAACGAAGAAAACTTGATAATAAAAGTAAATTAGAAAGTTGCTTAAAATTGCATGCTCTTATCTGAATCATGAAAGAAAAAAATTGGATTCAGTGTCCCTTTAACCACTTGTAATGGCTGGTTATTTAACGTGCACCCGTAAACGGGCAAATGTGCCCCTTTACGGGCGCACATTAAGATAGCACGCCACTCGTAATCTGGCCCTTAGTTAGGGGGTGCCACACCAGGAGAGGAGGAACATGGTGTGTCAGTAGCAGGGTTGACCAGACTGGGGTGTAGAAAAAAACAAAACTGTATATGAAGAATCTGGGTTCAATATAAGTTTAGCTGAATGTTCATTCAAACAAAGATGGTATGTTTTACTCGACCCTGAATGCCAGCGTTGCAGACTTGTATAAATCCATTCACTTTTATAAGGTGTGTTTTCCAGATCAAGGATCTTCAGCCTTACTGAACTTTGTGACGCTGTACAAATAAATTTTAATAATAATAATAAGCACTGTTAGTTGAGCAAAACCCTGCACATCTGAATAGTACAAGGAGGGAAACAATTCATTACTGAATAGTCTGTGTAACCTGCACAGCGTCAGCATAACATTTACAGAATGCCAGTCGATACCAAACCACCTGTACCTCCAGCCATGTGATTCAAGTCAGAACATTGCAAAAAAGCATCAGTTTATTCATGTCAGTCAACCGTTTGATTACTCTAGAAGGAAAAAACCTTAAACAATGACTTACAAATATTAATTTGATGTTTACAAATATGCTACATATCTTTTTGAATCTAGCTGTCAGTAAGGTAGGATCAGTATTGCAGAAAAAGCGATTTTCTAATAATTCAGATATTAAAGATATTAAGATCAAGAAGTCCTTCTTTATAAGCTTTGTTTTTAGACTTTTAGCCCACCTTTAAGTAGTTTCATATCTAGACAGCATATCGTTCTGAAAATTCCAAAACTGTACTAAAATATTCTAGATGTGGTTTAACGAGGGACATACAATCCTATTCCATTGCTGCTCTTATCACTTCCTATACAAAGTGCTCACTTCTCTCTCACCTCTTTTTGTCACCACCTCTCTGTAACTCTATGCTCTCTAACACATTTCATATCAGTCTGTGTTCTCTGTCTCTATAATTCATACTGACCCTTGATCTCCTATATAGTAATGGTCTCTGTCTTTCTCGTGTCTCATTTCTACTTAGCTGTCTCCTCTCTTTCACTCGTTATGTCTACTTACACCTCTCTTTTTATTCATCTTGTAAATTTATACTCCCCTAATTATTGTACTATTTCTTTTCCTACAATTTTTTTTTAATAAAACGTGTCCACCTGTATATCATTGTTATTCATGCTTCTCTCTCATCCATGCTCATCTGTTTTTGTCTGTTTAATTATTGTGTATCTCTCTTTATTTAATATGTGTATATTTTCTATTTTATTTTCTAACCTTATATATTTTATTTTTGCAGTCTACTTCTTTTCGACGTAATTTCAGTTCCCCATTACTGATCCATGAACCGCATAATAGCCCAAAGGAAACACCCCCACCTAGTAAGTGATTTAGAAAAATATGTTTTTCAGCATCCCTCCCAGCATGTCCTATTTCTTAGCTCAGTCTTTATGGGTTGTTTCTGTCTTTATAACATTTAATGTGTTTCTATGAATCTGAATCCTTTTGTAAATAGCTGTCTATTTGCAATTCTTTATCTCTGTTAGCTGCTGGTCCTAGAGGTAGAGTGGACCCTGTTTACGAGACCCTGCGTTATGGGACCTCACTTGCCCATATGAATCGCTCAAGTTTTAGCAGCTTGTCTGAGTCACCTACCCGTAGCCTTGTAAGTGAAGATCCACAATTAAACTCAAGAAAGATAGATGCAAGGTTATTCCTTGCAAAAGCCATACAGAAAACTACCTCCAAAATTAACCTACACCTTGTGTACCCTGACTAAGCATATTCTTTATATACACACAGAATGAACATGAGGAGAGGCCAGAAGACCCAGAGGGAAGTATTCAAAGCAGCGAGGAAAGCCCCAGCCACCCAGGTGACAAGGGTCTGGACAAAGAGGGGAGGAAGAGATTTAATGCATTCTTATTTCTAAAAAATCCTTTTTGCACTGGCTACTATCAATTTCTCCTCTAGTTTTTTTAATACTTTCTTTCCTCTCTCTATACGTTCTTATGCTTTGTTTTTTTTATAACCTATTTTTCTTTTCTGATACCATGCAGAGATCCCAGCAGAGAACGAAGTTACAGTATGTGAGGATTCCAGAAGTGTATCAGTAAGTGATCAAGTTAGGACACTATTCTCAATGTCCCTTGTGGTGTTGTCCCTTGCACTCATCCATGTGTTTTTGTGACTACAGATTTTAGCAACTAGTGGTCGGGCCAGGAAGGATATTTCTCCTATGTATTGCTACGTGGCACTCTACAAATTCTTGCCTCAGGAACTAAATGACCTTTCTCTACAGTAAGTGCACATCCTTAACAAATAGCAAACAGCATTCTCCAAATATTGTTAGTGTGACTTACTACGTACAAAATCTAGCTACAGTGAATCACTTTCATACAGTTAACATGACTCAACCAAGTACATAATCTAGATTATCTGACTCAACCATGTACAAAATCTAGATTATGTGACTCAACCATGTACAATATCTAGCTACTGTGACTCAACGATGTGCAAAATCTAGCTAGTGTGACTCAGCCATGTACAAAATCTAGATTATGTGACTCAACCATGTACAAAGTCTAGCTAGAGTGACTCAATTATGTACAATTTCTAACTAGTATGACTAAACCATGTACAAAATCTAGATTATGTGACTTAACCATGTACAAAGTATAGCTAGTGTGACTCAACCATGTAGAAAGTCTAACTAGTGTGACTCAACCATGTACAAAGTATAGCTAGTGTGACTCAACCATGTAGAAAATCTAGCTAGTGTGACTCAACCATGTAAGAAATCTAAATTATGTGACTCAACCATGTACAAAGTCTAGTTAGTGTGACTCAACCATGTACAATGTCTAGCTAGTGTGACTCAATTATGTACAATTTCTAACTAGTATGACTAAACCATGTACAAAATCTAGCTAGTAGAACTCAACTATGTACCAAATGTAAATGATGTGATTCAACCATGTACAAAAGCAAGCTAGTGAATGTCAACCATGTACAAAATCTAGCTAGGGTGACTCAACCATGTACAAAATCTAAATTATGTGACTCAACCATGTACAAAGTCTAGCTAGTGTGACTCAACCATGTACAAAGTCTAGCTAGTATGACTCAACCATGTACAATATCTAGATAGTATGACTCAACCATGTACAAAGTCTAGCTAGTGTGACTCAACCATGTACAAAGTCTAGATAGTACGACTTAACCATGTACAATATCTAGATAGTATGACTCAACCATGTACAAAATCTAGCTAGTGTGACTCAACCATGTACAAAATCTAGCTAGCGTGACTCAACCATGTACAAAATTGAGCAAGTGTGACTCAGCCATGTACAAAATCTAGCTAGTGGGACTCAACCATGTACAAAATTAAGCTAGTGTGACTCAACCATGTACAAAGTCTAGCTAGTGTGACCCACACATGTACAAAATTGAGCTAGTATGACTCAACCATGTACAAAATCTAGCTAGTGTGACTCAACCATGTACAAAATCTAGCTAGTGGGACTCATCCATGTATAAAATCTAGCTAGGGTGACTCAACCATGTACAAAATCTAAATTATGTGTCTCAACCATGTACAAAATCTAGCTAGTGTGACCCAACCATGTTTAAAATCTATTTAATATGATTCAACCATGTACAAAATCGACCTAGTGTGACCCACACATGTACAAAATCTAGCTAGTGTGACTCAACCATGTACAAAATCTATCTACTGTGACTCAACTATGTGCAAAATCTAGCTAGTGTGACTCAACCGTGTACAAAATCTAGATTATGTGACTCAACCATGTACAAAATCTAGCTAGTGTGACCCAGCCATGTTTAAAATCTAGGTAATCTGATTCAGCCATGTACAAAATCGAGCTAGTGTGATTCAACCATGTACAAAATTGAGCAAGTGTGACTCAGCCATGTACAAAATCTAGCTACTGTGACTCAACCATGTACAAAATCTAGATTATGTGACTCAGCCATGTACAAAATCTAGCTACTGTGACTCAACTATGTGCAAAATCTAGCTAGTGTGGCTCAACCGTGTACAAAATCTAGATTATGTGACTCAACCCTGTACAAAATCTAGCAAGTGTGACCCAACCATGTTTAAAATCTAGGTAGTATGATTCAACCATGTACAAAATCGAGCTAGTGTGACTCAACCATGTACAAAATTGAGCTAATGTGACCCAACCATGTTTAAAATCTAGGTAGTATGATTCAACCATGTACAAAATCGAGCTAGTGTGACTCAACCATGTTTAAAATCTAGGTAGTATGATTCAACCATGTACAAAATTGAGCTAATGTGACCCAACCATGTTTCAAATCTAGGTAATCTGATTCAACCATGTACAAAATCTAGCTAGTGTGACTCAACCATGTACAAAATTGAGCAAGTGTGACTCAGCCATGTACAAAATTTAGCTAGTGTGACTCAGCCATGTACAAAATCTAGCTAGTGTGACTCAACCATGTACAAAATTAAGCTAGTGTGACTCAACCATGTACAAAGTCTAGCTAGTGTGACCCACCCATGTACAAAATTGAGCTAGTGTGACTCAACCATGTTCAAAATCTAGCTAGTGTGACTCAACCATGTACAAAATTGAGCTAGTGTGACTCAACCATGTACAAAATCTAGCTAGTGTGACTAAAAAAAAACATCTCTTCTTTCTTTATTCTTTCTCTCTGAAGATCATTTTGATATTTGTCTATCTCAATTTCTTTCCTTATTCATTTTATCCCTGTCTTTTCAGGTCTGGTGACAGAGTTATAGTGATGGATGATTCCAGTGAGGACTGGTGGAAGGTGAGTAACCAGCAAATGGCTTTCTAGGTAAAAAAAAGACTGAGAGAAAGACACTCACTATTGAAGCATGTTAAACATACCACGGGATGGCTAACACAAGCAGCATGGCATGTTTAAACATAAAGGCATGGAATTACTGCACAAGACAAACTATAGCCACATACAGGCTATTAAAGGCATGTCTGATGCTAAACAAAGATATAATGTTGAGACTATAGGCCAGATTCTCTTAAACTCACTGCTCAGATGAGATTATCTAAAATGATCCTCAAGCACATTAAGATCCTTCAAAATTCTAGACAAGCACAATATAGAACTGTGTGAAATTTACATTTTGTGCTTTGTATTTTAATTTGCTTAAGTCTTTAGGTTGTGTCCTTTAAAAGAACAGTCTATTCCAAAATTGTTATTGTTTAAAAAGATAGATAACACCTTTAGTACCCATTCCCCAACTTTGCAGAACCAACATTTTTATATTGAAATACTTTATAACCTTTAAACTTCTAAATTTCGACCTGTTTTTAAGCCCCATGCAGGCCACCTTTATCTCAGGGCATTTTTATAGCTTTTCACAGCAGTACCTTACTCGTTCATGTATTTCATATATATAACATTGTGCTCATTCCCGTGGAGTTATTCACAAGTCGGCACTAGTTACCTAAAGTGCAAGTTTGTAAATAGTACTGAGATAAGAAGGCAGTCTGCAGATGCTTATGTATGAGTTAATTGCAGAGGTTAAAAGTATATTAATATAACCATGTTGGTTGTGTAAAACTGGGGAATGGATAATAAAGGGATTATCTATCCTTTTAAACAATAATAATTTTGGAGTAAACTGTCCCTTTAGGTTTCATTACATGTATTCATTGTACTTTCTATTTTGTGTTTTAAACCATTTAATTTGTAAACAACAGTGTATTGTTATTTTATAAATTCTGAATGTACTTTGAATGTTCCTATGTCACTTTAACAGATTACAGTTATACTCTATATTTCTGTGCACCTTTCATATTGTTTTTTGTATTTTTTCTATGTGAAAAAGTCATGTATTCTAAACTAGAAGCACATTCAAGTTAAACTGTAGTGAAAAACAATTTGTATTTGCTTTATACTGAGAAATTATATTACTGCCAGGGGCTTCTTTGTTAACCACACTTCTGTGAGATTCTACCTTCCAGAGACTCTTATTAATTTCTATAGGAGGTAGCTCACATCTTTTTGCAACTTCCATGTTTTACTCCAGTGAGATCTGAGAGAAGATTCCTCTCCAAACTGGAGAGTTTTTGAGAATAGGACTCTGTTTGATAAACAGCTGATTTTGATATTTTAAGTAAATCTCACATGTGCAATATTATAATCCAAAACTAAATTGCTGTGCTTGTCATAGATTTGCATTGAATATAGGCAACACAAGAGCAAGTTACTATGCTGACACATGCACTAACTTCAAAGAAATTATCTAAGGTCTCGCCCATTACACTGGTTACTGGATGCAAAAGTAAAATTGTTAAAACATAGACAATAACCATAAGGCCCAAAAAGGTCTGCCCAAATTTACTAAAAATGTAAACTTATTTAGTTTATAGGGTAGCCTTATGTTTATCTCAGGCATTCATAATGTCTCCCATACTGTTTGTCCTTAGCACCTCTAATAGAAGTTTATTCCCTGAATTAACCACCCTTTCTGTAAAGAAATTACTCTGGAACCTTCTATCTTTCAACTTGAGATTATTACCCATTGTTCTGTAATTGTTCTTTTTTATCAACAATATTATACTTTCAGCCTCGGCTTTACTAAACCCCTTAATATACCTGAAAGTCATATCATCTTTATCCCTTCTCTCGTCTAAGCTATTCATATTTATGTAATTGATCCTTTCCCAGTAAGTTTTAAATTGTAGACTATTTACTATTTTAGTAGCCCTCCTTTGAACAGATTCTAGTTTGTTTATATCCTTCTAGAGATATGGCCACCAGAATTGCATACACAAGATGAGGCCTCACCAGTGATCTGTAAAGAGGCGTAACATTCTGCTACCAATACCTTCAACTTAGCACACCTTTGGGTTAGTGCTCAAGCGAAAGCCAGGACCTGAGTTTTCAAGGCACCCCATAGAAGTCTATTATGTGAGGGATTTAGCATGGCTGTGCTATTGCACCTCCAGATGTCAGCTCGCCCTAGGCTTTCACTTGAGTGCTAACATTTTACTCTGCTCTTGTAATATAGAAATAAAAAAAAGGCCTCCATATTCTATCCTTCAGCCAGCATTCTACCCAGTTCACATTTTTTTTTTTAGTCTAGAGAGACCAAGGAAATACCGTTTCCGGAAATACTGTATGAATTAGTTTGTTGTGTGGGACAGTGTCAAATGATCTGCTTAAATATTAATATGCTACATCAAGTGCTGGTCTAATATTTTAGTTGCAATATCAACAAAGTCAATGAGATTAGTCTGACATAATCATCCTTAAATAAATCCATGATCATTTTGGTCCTCTAAATTGTTTGCCTTTGTTTAGTAAACAAAATCCAATTTACTTTCATTATCAAAATGTGCACAATCTTTTTATAAGCACCAGGTCCAACTGAGTAAGTGCAAGAGTGCAGTGTGTATATATACAGTATCTCACAAAAGTGAGTACACCCCTCACATTTTTGTAAATATTTTATTATATCTTTTCATGTGATAACACTGAAGAAATGACACGTGAGTGTACAGACTGTATAACAGTGTCAATTTGCTGTCCCCTCAAAATAACTCAACACACAGCTATTAATGTCTAAACCATTGGCAACAAAAGTGAGTACACCCCTAAGTGGAAATGTACAAATAGGGCCCAAAGTGTCAATATTTTGTGTGGCCAACATTATTTTCCAGCACTGCCTTAGTCCTCTTGGGCATGGAATTCTCCAGAGCTTCACAGGTTGCCACTGGAGTCCTCTTCCACGCCTTCATGATGACATTACAGAGGTGGTGGATGTTAGAGACCGTGTGCTCCCCCACCTTCCGTTTGAGGATGCCCCACAGATGCTCAATAGGGTTTAGGTCTCTAGACATGCTTGACCAGTCTATTACCTTTACCCTCAGCTTCTTTAGCAAGGCAGTGGAGGGTAAGTTATCATGTTGAAATACTGCCCTGCGGCCCGGTCTCTGAAGGAAGGGGATCATGCTCTGCTTCAGTATGTCACAGTACATGTTGGCATTCATGGTTCCCTCAATGAACTGTAGCTACCCAGTGCCGGCTGCACTCATGCAGGCCCAGACCATGACACTCCCACCACCATGCTTGACTGTAGGCAAGACACACTTGCCTTTGTACTTCTCACCTGGTTGCCGCCACACACGCTTGACACCATCTGAACCAAATAAGTTTATCTTGGTCTCATCGGACCATGGTTCCAGTAATCCATGTCCTTAGTCTGCTTGTCTTCAGCAAACTGATTGCAGACTTTCTTGTGCATCATGTTTTGAAGAGGCTTCCTTCTTGTGTGACAGCCATGCAGACCAATTTGATGCAGTGTGGGGCGTATGGTCTGAGCACTGACAGGCTGACCCCCCACCCCTTCAACCTCTGCAGCAATGCTGGCAGGTCTTATATGTCTATTTCCCAATGACAACCTCTAACGAGACAACACTAACGAGTCACATGACACCGGGGAGGAAAAATTGTTAATTGGGCCCAATTTGAACATTTCCACTTAGGAGTGTACTCACTTTTGTTGCCAATGGTTTAGACATTAATGGCTGTGTGTTGAGTTATTTTGAGGGGACAGCAAATTTACACTGTTATACAGGCTGTACACTCACTACTTTACATTGTAGCAAAGTGTCATTTCTTCAGTGTTGTCACATAAGATATAATAAAATATTTACAAAAATGTGAGGGGTGTACTCACTTTTGTGAGATACTGTATATGTGTGGGTTTCTTCCCTAAGATATGGTGAGTCCGCGGTATCATCAATTACTGTTGGGAATATCACTCCTGGCCAGCAGGAGGAAGCAAAGAGCACCACAGCAAAGCCACAATCCCCAGTTCTCCGCTTTGCTTTAGACTTGTGGTCTGAAGAAGATTTCACTTCAATCAAGATTTTATTATTTTGAAAGCCAGAGTAGGTTTGCTCTGACCTTTCCTCTCAAGATTGGGTCTAGCTGTACTCCACATCAGTCTCTTCAGTAGGGCAGTGGTGGCTTTAAAGCAGTTAGGAACTTGTAAGGTGGGCCTTGCTGCGTTTTCCTAACATATTTGAGGTTTACTCGGTTTCTTTCTTTTTTCTACAGGTCTCTGTGAGGAGCGGAATCCTCTCATACCTAGTAAGCTGTCCTCTTGCCGGACGGCCAGACTGCAGGTAAGTGCCTTTGTCTTCTGGCAGTTGGGCTGTATAGCGTCTGAATGCTACAATGTGTTACTTTGCTGTAACAGCTAGGGGATGCTGCATGTAACGATGTGTGAAAATACCGAATCTCCATGATCCTTGTAATCATTACTTTCTTCTTTCAGCCATCCGCCAAGAGACGCTGTATGGTTAAAGATTGCTTCAAGGTCTGTGTTAGGCTGGGGAAGCGGAGTGAAAGTTTTTAAAAACAGAGATTTTTTTAATATGAATTGTCCTACTTCAGTTAAGCTGAGGTGTTTTTGAAAGTGGTCTGGTTTTTCTAACTTAGAGCTAGTATCGTTCTCAGAAGCCATACCAGTACCTTATAAAAAGTACACAGCATATTTAAATAGTTACATATGTACATATTTGTATGTTTTAATAAAAGTTTTTCTTTTAATTCTTATGTTATTTTGTTATAGCGCAAATGGTTGCCTATATGTAATATGTGCTGCTTGCTTAGCTACAAATTTCCCTTGCTGAGATAGGTTTTTGTCCTGAACCCAATGTCTCTCAGGTAGATGCTGTCTAGGCAATGCCACAGATTTCTCCTTAATCGTCCCAAGCCTCAATGGTGTCACATGCTGTGCCCTGCGGTTCCTCTCTGTCTCCTGGAAGAGTGTATTTTCCTACAGAATTTGCAGTTCAGTTATCCACTGTGGTATCTGCGGCTTTATCTGTTTTTGTCCTTACCTACAGGGAAAACGCAAGAGGATATTTAAAATTCAGATAGTAAGGTTTCAGTTCCTCATTCTGCTACACAGGTCGCTCTCTCTCCTAAGTCTGGTCAGGAGGATTCGCTGGTAGATTCTGAGGGTAAAATCTCAGATTCGGACAGTATAATTCCTTCATCTGATGCTGAAGTTGTCTCCTTCAGATGTATGCTTGCACACCTCAGGTACAGTTAAAGGAGGTTTTGGCTACTTGGAAGACATTGATTCCCTGTCATTGTCAACCTTTGAAAGTTTTGTAAACTTTATCATTTCTATGATGTTCCTTCCTATGAGGAGGTGTTTTCTAGACATGCCTTGGATATTTTTAAAGAAATAGAAGAAGCTAGGGATACCTTTCTCCCTGTCTCCTGCCCTTTAAAGGATTTTGCTGTTGCTTACTCCATTAAAATGCATGGTGCCTTAAGTAGAAGGGAGCTTTTCTACTATGGCTCAGTGAACTTCGATCCCTATGGAGGGTAGCTGCTCCTTTACAGATCCATGGATAGGAAGCTGGAGGTTTAATTGTTCATTTAGAGCAATGCCTTGTCTTATTAGACTTGCTGTGCTAGCCAGTCAGGCTTGTGGCTGAAATCTTGTAAATCAGCTGAGAAACCTACCTGCTGCTTAGTGGTACAGCCTAGGCTTTCTAGTTCTGCAGTTGCAGGTTCTTATTTTATGTTTCCTTCTAACCCAAGGCTTTCTTTTCAAGGATGAGACCTTGTTGGGAATTGGTCTGGCAGAATTATCCTCTGACTTTACGGGGGAAATACCACCCGTCAAGAGAGTAGACTAAAGGAAAGTTTTCCTATTTCTGCAGGGTCAGTCAATTATTTGGGAAGCCAAACAAACTTAGTCCATTCTAAGATTCCTCCCAGGAGTAGAGTTCTCCTTCTTGAGTATCTGCAATCCAGGTATGATGAGAAGCATTCCTTGAACTGAGTTCAGGACCTTTTTTGGGAGTGATAGTCTGGGAATGGGCTCTAAGTATTTACCTCAAGTTTCTCAGGTTCTGCCCTTCAAATTAGTATCCATTCTCCTTTGCTGCAATTGGGCCTGTTTCTAACGAATATATAGACCTGAAGGATGTGTATTTATTGTTTCCATGATTGGGATCTTCTCAAGTCTCTGAGTTTCGTCTTCTTAGAAAGACTTTTAGGTCTTGGGGTATTTCAAGGGTGCTTTCTGGACAATATATGGTTCAGGTGTCATCCTTCCTTCGAGCAAACTCTCTTTCTGGAGATCTTGTCCAATCTACTTTCCCATGGATGAGAAATGATTCTGGAGCAGAGTTCCTTTGTTCCATCAGCAAGGGTGATTTTTTTGGGGGGACCTTAATAGATTCCCTATCTAGGAGAAGATTCTATCAGAGGTCAGCTAATCAAGGATTTATTAATTTTCCTCTCTCTGCTGTCTACTGTCCAGCTAACAGCAAGCTCTAATGGTCCGGTTGATAGCTTAACCATCTTGCAACCAGAGGGTTGAGATTTTTTTAACCTAGCTGCAGTTGATTTTCCCTTCATTTTTCAGTGATTCTATGTATGGAGGGAATTGGTCTGATGGTTTCCATGGACATCATTCCCTTTTTGCTAATTTTCATACAATGGAGATCATTCGGATCTGTCTCAGGAGATAGATCGAGATCAATCATCAAGAGACTTTCTCCCATGGTGGTTTTTCAGGAGTATTTGTCTCAGGGCGCCTGCTACTGGAGACATTCCTGGGTGATGTGACCACGGACGCCAGCCTGCTGGGCTGGGAAGCAGTCTGGGACTTATTTAAGGCATGGGAGTGTCTGCTTTCCTCTTTAACATCTTGGAGTTGAAAGAGATTTGCAATGTTCTGAGGGCTTGGCCTTAGCTTAGTTCCAGTCGGACAAGGTCACCTCAGTGGCTTACATCAGTGGCCGTGCTGTCTAAGGCACTGGATTAAACCTCCAGTCTCCTTGGAGGCGTGGGTTCAGATCCCACCAATCCAGAATCCAGTTAACCTATGCGGTGCATGGACATTATTTAATCCAGAGGAACTTGGAGTTCCTTAGTCATAGGAGGTGACTTGGATTGTCTGTGGGAGGAAGCTCACAATTGCTTTTTGTCATCCACTTTCCAGGGGTGGACAACTGGGAATCGGATTTCTGGACAGATATTTCACCCAGTGAGTGGGACTCTCCATCTGGAGGTGTTCTCCGGGTAAACCCTCAAATGGGGTGTTTCCGGAGTTGGCTTTTGAGGGCGTTTCAGCAGAACGCCAAGCTTCCAATATACGGTTCAAGGTCTAGTGATCCGCAGACCGTTCTGATAGATGTTCTGGTGTCTCTTCCTGGAATTTCAATCTCGCATCCCTGTTTCCTCCGTTTGCTTCCTTCCACGAGTCATTGCTCATGTCAAACAGGAGAGAGCATTAGTAGTTCTGATAGCTCCTGCATGGCCTCCCATGATTGGGTATGCAGACCTAGTGGAGATATCATCTCTCTCACCTTGGAGATTGCCTCTGAGGACGGACCTTCTAATACAGGGTCTTTTCCTTCACCCAAATATCATTTCTCAGATGCTGACTGCTTGGAGATTGGACGCTTAGTTCGGTTTAAGCGTGGGTTTTCTGAGTCGGTCATTGATGCCATGTTTCTGGCTTGTAGCCTGTTATTTGAAACATTTACCATAAGATATGGCATAAATGTCCCCTTATGGTGTGAATCTGTAGGATCAGGATTCTTAGGATTTTCCCCTTTCTACAGGATGGTCTGGAGTTTTCTGAAGGGTCAGATATCTGCATTATCTTTTCTTGCTGCATGGACGTGCCAGATGTGCAATTTTTTTGTCAGGCCTTGGTCAGAATCAGGCCTGTGTTTAAGTCTGTTGCTCCTCCTGGGAGCCTTAACTTTTGTTCTTAAAGTTTTGCAGCAAGCTCCGTTTGAGCCATTGCATTCCATAGATATTAAGTTGTTATCTTGGAAGGTTTTGTTTCTTATTGCTATCGCTTCTGCTCGGAGAGTGTCTGAACTCTCAGCTTTGCAGTGTGATTCGCCTTATCTTATCTTTCATGCCGATGAGGCGGTTCTTCGTACTAAGTTAGGTTCCTTTCTAAAGTGGTTTTGGACAGAAATTTTAATCAGGAAATTGTTGTTCCTTTTCTTTGTCGTAGTTCTTCTTTTTTGAAGAACGTTTGTTGTACAACTTGATAGTTGTGCATGCTTTTAAAATTTTTATTTACAGGCGACTAAGGATTTTGTATAATTTTGTACAAATAATTGTTTTTGCTTATGAGACTGCTGGGCAGCTCATTCCACTAGGGCTGTCTCTTCTTCTTGGGTTTTCAAAAATGAAGCTTCTGGATTTGCAAGGCTGCAACTTGGTCTTCTCTGCATACCCTGTCCAAATTTTACAAATTGAATTATTCTTCAAGCAGTGGTGCCTTCTGTTTAGGTTACCTGTCTTGTCCCTCCCTAATCATCGGTGTCCTCTAGCTTGGGTATTGGTTCCCAACAGTAATTGATGATTCTGTGGACTCACCGTAAATTAGGAAAGAAAACTAAATTTCTTTCATGTAATTAGCAAGAGTCCATGAGCTAGTGACGTATGGGATATACATTCCTACCAGGAGGGGCAAAGTTTCCCAAACCTTAAAATGCCTATAAATACACCCCTCACCACACCCACAATTCAGTTTTACAAACTTTGCCTCCGATGGAGGTGGTGAAGTAAGTTTGTGCTAGATTCTACGTTGATATGCGCTCCGCAGCAAGTTGGAGCCCGGTTTTCCTCTCAGCGTGCAGTGAATGTCAGAGGGATGTGAGGAGAGTATTGCCTATTTGAATGCAGTGATCTCCTTCTACGGGGTCTATTTCATAGGTTCTCTGTTATCGGTCGTAGAGATTCATCTCTTACCTCCCTTTTCAGATCGACGATATACTCTTATATATACCATTACCTCTGCTGATTCTCGTTTCAGTACTGGTTTGGCTTTCTACAAACATGTAGATGAGTGTCCTGGGGTAAGTAAATCTTATTTTCTGTGACACTCTAAGCTATGGTTGGGCACTTTGTTTATAAAGTTCTAAATATATGTATTCAAACATTTATTTGCCTTGACTCAGAATGTTCAACTTTCCTTATTTTTCAGACAATCAGTTTCATATTTGGGATAATGCATTTGAATTAATCATTTTTTCTTACCTTTCAAAAATTTGACTCTTTTTTCCCTGTGGGCTGTTAGGCTCGCGGGGGCTGAAAATGCTTCATTTTATTGCGTCATTCTTGGCGCAGATTTTTTTGGCGCAAAAATTCTTTTCCGATTCCGGCGTCATACGTGTCGCCGGAAGTTGCGTCATTTTTTGACGTTATTTTGCGCCAAAAATGTCGGCGTTCCGGATGTGGCGTCATTTTTGGCGCCAAAAGCATTTAGGCGCCAAATAATGTGGGCGTCTTGTTTGGCGCTAAAAAAATATGGGCGTCGCTTTTGTCTCCACATTATTTAAGTCTCATTATTTATTGCTTCTGGTTGCTAGAAGCTTGTTCACTGGCATTTTTTTCCCATTCCTGAAACTGTCATTTAAGGATTTTGTTCAATTTTGCTTTATATGTTGTTTTTTCTATTACATATTGCAAGATGTTCCACGTTGCAACTGAGTCAGAAGATACTTTAGGAAAATCACTGCCGGGGCTGGAGCTACCAAGCTAAGTGTATCTGCTATAAATTTTTGGTATCTGTTTCTCCAGCTGTTGTTTGTATTGCATGTCATGACAAACTTATTAATGCAGATAAAATTTCCTTTAGTACTGTTATATTACCTGTTGCTGTTCCGTCAACATCTAAATTTCAGAGTGTTCCTGATAAACATAAGAGATTTTATTTTTTAAATCCATTTAGAAGGCTATGTCTGTTATTTCTCCTTCTAGTTTACATAAAAGTCCTTTAAAACTTCTCTTTTTTTCAGATGAATTTTTAAATGAACATTATCATTCTGATACTGATAATGGTTCTTCTGGTTCAGAGGTTTCTGTCTCAGAGGTTGATGCTGATAAATCTTTGTATTTGTTCAAGATGGAATTTATTCGTTCTTTATTTTAAAGAAGTATTAATTGCTTTAGATATAGAGGATTCTGGTCCTCTTGATACTGAATCCAAACGTTTAAATAGGGTTTTTAAATCTCCTGTAGTTATTCCAGAAGTGTTTAATCTCCCTGATGTTTTTTCTGAAGTAATTTCCAGGGAATGGAATAATTTGGGTAATTCTTTTACTCCTTCTAAACGTTTAAGCAATTATATCCTGTGCCATCTGACAGATTAGAGTTTTTTGGGACAAAATCCCTAAGGTTTGGGGCTGTCTCTATTCCTGCTAAAATGTACTACTATTTCTACGGCAGATAGTACTAAATTTAAGGATCCTTTAGATAAGAAAATTGAATCCTTTCTAAGAAAAGTTTACTTATGTTCAGGTAATCTTCTTAGACCTGCTATATTTTTACCGGATGTTGCTGCAGCTTCAACTTTTTGGTTAGAAGTTTTAGCACAACAAGTAACAGATCATAATTTTATAGCATTATTATTATTCTATAACATGCTAATAATTTTATTGGTGATACCATCTTTTGATATCATTAGTGTTGATGTCAGGTATATGTCTCTAGCTATTTTAGCTAGAAAAGCTTTATGGATTAAACTTGGAATGCTGATATGTCTTCTAAGTCAACTTTGTTTTCCCTTTCTGTCCAGGGTAATAATAATTTTTTCGTTCTTTTTTTCATAATAAGGAACAAAAGCCTGATCCTTCATCCTCAGGAGCGGTATCAGTTTGGAAACTTTTTCCAGTTTGGAATATATCCAAGCCTTATAGAAACCTATAGTCAGCTCCTAAGTACCCATGAAGGTGCGGCCCTTTTTTCCAGTTCAGCTGGTATGGGGCAGATTACGTTTTCTTCAAAGGAATTTGGATCAATTCCGTTCTCAATCTCTGGTTTCAGAACATTGTTTCAGAAAGGTACAGAATTGGCTTCAAGTTAAGGCCTCCTGCTAATAGATTTTTTTCTTTCCCGTGTCCCAGTTAACACAGCAAGGCTCAGCATTTCTGAAATGTGTTTCAGATCTAGAGTTGGCTGGAGTAATTATGCCAGTTCCAGTTCTGGAACAGGGACTAGGGTTTTTATTTTATCTCTTCATTGTACCAAAGAAGGTCAATTCCTTCAGACCAGTTCCGGATCTATCAATATTGAATCGTTATGTAAGGATACCAACATTCAAGATGGTTACTGTAGGACTATTCTGCCTTTTGTTTAGTAAGGGCATTATATGTCTACAATAGATTTACAGGATGTGTATCTGCATATTCCGATTCATCCAGATCATTTTTAGTGTCTGAGATTCTCTTTTTAGACAAGCATTACCAGTTTTGTGGCTCTACCGTTTGGCCTAGCCTCAGTTCCAAGAATTTTTTTCAAAGATTCTCGGTGCCCTTCTTTCTGTATTCAGAGAACGGGGTTTTGGTATTTCCTTATTTGGACGATTATCTTGGTATTTGCTCAGTCTTCTCATTCGAAGAATCTCATGCGAATCGATTTGTGTTGTTTCTTCAAGATCATGGTTGGAGGATCAATTTACCAAAAAGTTCATTGATTCCTCAGTCAAGGGTAACCTTTCTGGGTTTCCAGATAGATTCAGTGTCCATGACTCTGTCTTTAACAGACAAAAGACGTCTAAAATTGATTTCAGCTTGTCGAAACCTTCAGTCACAATCATTCCCTTCGGTAACCTTATGCATGGAAATTCTAGGTCTTATGACTGCTGCATCGGACGCGATCCCCTTTGCTCGTTTTCACATGCGACCTCTTCAGCTCTGTATGCTGAATCAATGGTGCAAGGATTACACAAAGATATCTCAATTTATATCTTTAAAAACCGATTGTTCGACACTCTCTAACGTGGTGGACAGATCACCATCGTTTAATTTAGGGGGCTTCTTTTTGTGCTTCCGACCTGGACTGTAATTTCAACAGATACAAGTCTCACAGGTTGGGGAGCTGTGTGGGGATCTCTGACGGCACAAGGAGTTTGGGAATCTCAGGAGGTGAGATTACCGATCAATATTTTGGAACTCCGTGCAATTTTCAGAGCTCTTCAGTTTTGGCCTCTTCTGTAGAGAGAATCGTTCATTTGTTTTCAGACAGACAATGTCACAACTGTGGCATACATCAATCATCAAGGAGGGACTCACAGTCCTCTGGCTATGAAAGAAGTATCTCTAATTTTTTTGGTTTGGGCAGAATCCAGCTCCTGTCTAATCTCTGCGGTTTATATCCCAGGTGTAGACAATTGGGAAGCGGATTATCTCAGCCGCCAAATGTTCCATCCGGGCGAATGGTCTCTTCACCCAGAGGTATTTCTTCAGATTGTTCAAATGTGGGAACTTCCAGAAATAGATCTGATGGCGTCTCATCTAAACAAGAAACTTCCCAGATATCTGTCCAGATCCCGGGATCCTCAGGCGGAGGCAGTAGATGCATTTTCACTTCCTTGGAAGTATCATCCTGCCTATATCTTTCCGCCTCTAGTTCTTCTTCCAAGAGTAATCTCCAAGATACTGAAGGAATGCTCGTTTGTTCTGCTGGTAGCTCCGGCATGGCCTCACAGGTTTGGTATGCGGATCTTGTCCGGATGGCCTCTTGCCAAGCATGGACTCTTCCGTTAGACCAGACTTTCTTTCGCAAGGTCCTTTTTTCCATCAGGATCTGAAATCCTTAAATTTATAGGTATGGAGATTGAACGCTTGATTCTTGGTCAAAGAGATTTCTCTGACTCTGTGATTAATACTATGTTACAGGCTCGTAAATCTGTATCTAGAGAGATATATTATAGAGTCTGGAAGACTTATATTTTTTGGTGTCTTTCTCATCATTTTTCTTGGCATTCTTTTAGAATGCCGAGAATTTTTTTCAGTTTCTTCAGGATGGTTTAGATAAGGGTTTGTCTGCAAGTTCCTTGAAAGGACAAATCTCTGCTCTTTCTGTTCTTTTTCACAGAAAGATTGCTATTCTTCCTGATATTCATTGTTTTGTACAAGCTTTGGTTCGTATAAAACCTGTCATTAAGTCAATTTCTCCTCCTTGGAGTTTGATTTTGGTTCTGGGAGCTCTTCAAGCTCCTCCCTTTGAACCTATGCATTCATTGGTCATTAAATTACTTTCTTGGGAAGTTTTGTTCCTTTTGGCCATCTCTTCTGCCAGAAGAGTTTCTGAATTATCTGCTCTTTTCTTGTGAGTCTCCTTTTCTGATTTTTCATCAGGATAAGGCGGTGTTGCGAACTTCTTTTGAATTTTTACCTAAAGTTGTGATTTCCAACAACATTAGTAGAGAAATTGTGGTTCCTTCATTATGTCCTAATCTTAAGAATTCTAAGGAGAAAGCATTGCATTCTTTGCATGTTGTTAGAGCTTTGAAATATTATGTTGAAGCTACTAAGTCTTTCCGAAAGACTTCTAGTCTATTTGTTATCTTTTCCGGTTCTAGAAAAGGCCAGAAAGCTTCTGCCATTTCTTTGGCATCTTGGTTGAAATCTTTAATTCATCTTGCCTATGTTGAGTCGGGTAAAACTCCGCCTCAGAGGATTACAGCTCATTCTACCAGGTCAGTTTCTACTTCCTGGGCGTTTAGGAATGAAGCTTCGGTTGATCAGATTTGCAAAGCAGCAATTTGGTCCTCTTTGCATACTTTTTCAATTCTACCTTTTTGATGTATTTTCTTCTTCTGAAGCAATTTTTGGTAGAAAAGTACTTCAGGCAGCGGTTTCAGTCTGAATCTTCTGCTTATGTTTTTTATTAAACTTTATTTTGGGTGTGGATTATTTTCAGCAGGAATTGGCTGTCTTTATTTTATCCCTCCCTCTCTAGTGACTCTTGTGTGGAAAGATCCACATCTTGGGTAATCATTATCCCATACGTCACTAGCTCATGGTCTCTTGCTAATTACATGAAAGAAAACATAATTTATGTAAGAACTTACCTGATAAATTCATTTCTTTCATATTAGCAAGAGTCCATGAGGCCCACCCTTTTTGTGGTGGTTATGATTTTTTTGTATAAAGCACAATTATTCCAATTCCTTATTTTATATGCTTTTGCACTTTTTTATCACCCCACTTCTTGGCTATTCGTTAAACTGAATTGTGGGTGTGGTGAGGGGTGTATTTATAGGCATTTTAAGGTTTGGGAAACTTTGCCCCTCCTGGTAGGAATGTATATCCCATACGTCACTAGCTCATGGACTCTTGCTAATATGAAAGAAATGAATTTATCAGGTAAGTTCTTACATAAATTATGTTTTATGCTTATCTTATAAAGTTATTTCTATCCGGATACGATGAGTCCACAGCCCGCCCTTTATTTTAAGACAGTTACTTTAACCTATAACCTCAGGCACCTCTACACCTAGAGGCCTATTTATCAAAGCGTGAACTGAAAATACGCTGGAATTCCGCGTCGTAATTGTCGTGAGATTCATCCGCAGTAGTTATCAAAGCGTCAAGTTTGGCAAATGTTAAAATTTGTGACGTAACATACGATCCCGCAATCTCAATCCGACGCACATCGCTGCGAGTTGAAAACCCGTGGAATTCAAGCGGAATCGTGTTCATTCGCCCTAATATTCGTCACTATTTGAAGTGCTCACGAAGTTATCAAAATTTCTACAGTTACGCTCGCGTCTTTTCCGACTCAGCGTACTTGGTTTTCAATCCACCATCCTTCAAGTCGTGGATGCCTTAGAACTTAATGGGAGTCTGAAAACACAGAAAACTTATGTTCGATGCTGCATGAGAATAGAGTATATTACATAATAAAAGTAAATTAGAAACTTTATTAAAATTGTATACCCTTTCTAAATCAAACAATATTATTACTCCACATTTGGTGCACTAGTATATATAGGGATAAAAATGAAAAATACATTACTATTGATGGATTATGCTACAACTTTGTCTCTCATTACAAATCAAGGGGACAATATTATTTCTACATAATTGGTGCAAAGTTTTGCCCCAAACCTGTCGCACTAATAGATATAGAGATGTAAATTAAATAATAACACACAACATAATATAGCTAACATCCTTTTTATTTGTTTGAAAAATCTATGTGCACTATGTTTAAGCCATGTAATACAAGTCCCACTCCCCACTTTGCGCCATATTTGACGCAACACTTTTCGTACCAATTATGACACATACTCCTAAATACCCCACACACTATTGCATTTGTTCACCACTTTTGATTAGAATATGCATAATCACATGATTTATGACATCAGCCAATCTGATTCAAATACGCTTTATAAACTATCACTAACGAATTGCTTGATACTTGTGTCATTTATCACTCATCAGAACTTGTAAGTGCCATTTGTTACATTGTGTATTATACTTTGAAAGTATGTATATGTAAAATTAGTATTAAAGATAAACATTGATGCTGTCATTAGGACACACAGTGTAATATTTTGATTATATATAATCTTAAGCTGATAGCTCGAAGGGATAGCCCACCTAACTTGAAACTGTCATGAATCAGATACAGCAGAAATTAAAATTACCCTTTTACTGGCATGCTATTTTCAGTGTATTTCTTCCTTCTCTTGAATTTCTTTTTCAGTAAGAAATGTCATCTTATATGCCAGCCCATTTTATAACACCTGTGAAGGGGTGTTTTTTAAAAATAGATTGCAATCAGGAGGGGTTAGACCGGTGCAGAGAGAAACCTGGCCCAGCTCTTAAAGGGACAGGAAACCCCAAAATATTATTTCATGATTTGGATAGAACATACAATTTTAAACAACTTTCCAATTTACTTCTATTATCAAATTTGCTTCATTATCTTGTTATCCTTTGCTGAAGGAACAGCATTGCACTACTGGCAGCAAGCTGAACACATCTATTTAGCCAATCACAAGAGACAAATGTGTGCAGGCACCAATTAGCAGCTAGCTCCCACTAGTGCAACTTACATTTTTACTTTCCTATCCCTTTAAAATATCCATAGATTTCAAATAAATACATATGATTCTCTGATTACATGTTATATTTGCAATTATTCCTGCTCAGAATAATAATACATTTAGAATATGACATACAACATTGTTTAGAATAAAATAAGGAACTTAGGGACATGTAAATATATTTGCAAAAGATTTCTGACATAACACACATATTTATATATGTGTGTGTATATACATACTAAAATATGTATGTCTAGTATTTAAAAGAATTCTAATAATTCACTCTCCACTTTGCACCAAATATGTCGCTACTTGCTATATTCGCAATTAGTCCTGCTCAGAAAAAAATACATTTATACTATATACAATAATGTGCTAAAGAGAAATGTGCTTGTTCGTGACAGTATTAAATTGGTATAAATAAAGTTTGGAAAAACCCTAATAGCCACGACATCGATAACTGTTAGTTAACACCAGTCCAATGCTCTTCACATCGTACTTGACGCACGTGTTTTTGACAGCTTTTTTGATAAATAAGGAGATCCTATTCAGATCCGCTGCCGCAATGTTTGGCGGGCGTATTGACGCCCGTGAATGCAACATAGTTGACGCTTTGATAAATATCCCCCCTTGTGTTATTTCCTTTTTCTCCATTTTCCTTCAATCGAATGACTGGAAGGGAAGTGACATATAACAGCTTTGCTGTGGTGCTCTTTGCCTCCTCCTGCTGGCCAGGAGTGATATTCCCAACAGTAATTGATGATTCCGAGGACTCACTGTATCCGGAAAGAAAGAAATTTATCAGGTAAGCATAAATTTTGTTTTTGTGATTGGCTGTTGTCTGTCACATGGGGCAGGGGAAATGGATGTAACCTTAAAATTGTTCAGAAAAATCTACTAGTCATTTGAAATTCAGATAAATTGTTATTGGATTTACTCTTCCTTCCTAAGATAGGGAGAGTCCACGGCTTCATTCCTTACTGTTGGGAAATACAACACCTGGCCACCAGGCGAAAGCAAAGACACCCCATCCAAAGGCTTGATATATCCCTCCCACTTCCTCATTACCCCAGTCATTCTTTGCCTTTCCTCCCGTTAGGAGGTGGCAAAGAAGTGTCAGAAGATTTGGAGAGTCCTGAAAAAGGGTATCTGCCCTTCAAGATAGGACTGGAGTTTCATGTCAACCTCTCAGTGAGAGTATTGATGGAAGTTAGAGTCTGGAGATGCAGGGAAAGTGTTTCTGCGAAACCATCTAGACTACTGCTAACAGCTCCTAAGCAATCAGTGTTGACAAATTTTACTGCCTGCTTTCTCTCACGCAAGTCCATGTCAGGAGTGCTGCTATAAGACTGTCACACTTGAGAGGCTGTGTTCTGTTCCACAGCATGGATCCTGGAGGTAAGATCGTATCAATTTTTACACATAAAAGTCTATAGCAGGGTCACAGTGTGGCTCCTTTATACCTTGATAGGATCCAGGGTTAATATCCTCTGAAGGGGGTTTATTGAACAGTTGGGGTTACTTAATCGGTGTATTAATTATTTACATGCTGCTTTGTGTGATTTTTTCCTGGGCTGATAGACTGTGTGTTTTTGGCTGTAACAGGTTTCACTTTTAAGTTTCACTTTCGTTTTTGAAAGTGTTGCACAGCTCCTATTCCTTGCTGTACTTGTAATAACAGGAAAAGTACTGTCTTGCACTCCATATGACTGGGTGTGGTCTTTGTTCTTTTTCTCCATTCCGGCTTTATTCAAACCTTTTTGTGGTCCCAAAGAAGGAGGGAACTTTCTGCCCAATTCTGGACCTAAAGTGCTTACACAAATTTCTCAATGTCCCTTCCTTCAAGATTGTGACGATAAGGTCCATCCTTCCTTTAATTCAGGAAGGCCAGTTTATGATCACTATAGATCTGAAGGATGCTTACCTTCATTTTCCAATCCACAGGGAACACTTTGCATTCCTGATGTTTGCATTCCTGGACCAGCACTCCCAGTTCATTGCCCTTCCGTTTAGCCTAACTACTGCTCCAAGAATCTTTTCGAAGGTTCTGGGGGCTCTTTTAGCCATTGCCAGAACTCAGGGTATTGCAGAAGCCCCATACTTGGACAATATTCTGGTGCAAGCACCATTCTTTCGGGTACTATAATTGACTCCATATCCATGATGATATTTCTAACAGACCAGAGACGTTGCAAGCTAACTTTGGCATGCCTTACCCTCCGGACCTCCTTGAGTCCCTCTGTGGCTCAGTGTATGGTGATTGTTCTCATGGTGTCCTGCATTGACATCATTCCTTTTGCCAGGTTCCGTCTCAGACCTTTACAACTGTGCATGCTGAGGCAGTGGAACGACAATCATTCAGATCTGTCTCAACAGATTGTATTAGACAGCCAGTCGAGAGAATCACTCTCTTGGTGGCTCTGTCCAGATCATCTGTCCCGAGGTACATGCTTCTTAAGACCATCCCAGGAGATTGTGACTACGGACGCAAGCCTATCCGGATGGGAAGCTGCTTTTTGGGGTGCCAGGAAGGCACAGGGATGGTGGACTCAGGAGGAGTCCTCCCTCCCGATTAATATTCTGGAACTACAGGCAATTTTCAAGGCCTTGAAGGCTTGGCCTCTTCTGGGTTCGTCCCAGTTTATCAGATTCCAGTCAGACAATATAACATTGGTGGCTTACATCAACCATCAGGGGGGAACAAGAAGTTCCTTGACGATGAAGGAAGTATCTCAGATTCTGGAGTGGGCAGAGGCCCACAGCTGTTCGCTGTCAGCGAGCCACATTCCGGGTGGGGACAACTGGGAAGTGGATTTTCTCAGCAGGCAATCCTTCAATCCAGGGGAATGGTCTCTCCATCCCAAAGGGTGTTTGCAGAGATATGCAGCAAGTGGGGGACGCCGGAGATAGATCTCATGGCGTCCCGTCTCAATACCAAGCTACCCAGGTACGGGTTGAGGTTGAGGGATCCCCAAGTGGATCTAATAGATGCTCTAGCAGTGCCATGGAGGTTCAAACTCCTATATCTTTTTCCTCCATTACCGCTTCTTCCTCGAGTAGTGGCCCGCATAAAGCAGGAGCGAGTATCAGTAATCCTGATTGTTCCATCGTGGCCACGAAGGACGTGGTTCACGGATCTAGTGGGGATGTCCTCATCTCCTCCATGGAAGTTACCTTGTCGCAGAGACTGCGTGGAGATTGAACGCTTAGTCTTAGCCAAGAGAGGTTTCACAGAGAGTGTCATTGATACTCTTATTCAAGCTCGTAAACCAGTTACTCAGCGTATCTACCACAAGGTGTGGAGGACCTACATATTCTGGTGTGAAGAGTGTGTTTTTTCCTGGCACAGAGTTAAGGTTGCCAAGATCTTATCCTTTCTCCAGGATGGGTTGGAGAATGGCCCTTCTGCTAGTTCCCTGAGGGGACAGATTTTGACCCTGTCGGTTTTATTGTACAAGAGACTGGCTGCGCTTCCAGACGTGCAGTCCTTTGTTAAGGCACTGATTAGGATCAGACCTGTGTTTAGATATGGGGCTTCTCCTTGGAGCCTAAACAGGTTCCGTTTGAGCTTCTGCATTCCGTTGACATTAAATTATTCTCTTTTTTTTGCTATTGCCTCTGCGTGAAGAGTTTCTGAGATCTCTGCATTGCAATGTGAGCCCCCTTATCTGATTTTTCATGCAGATAAGGCAGTTTTACATACTAAATTAGGTATTCTTCCTAAGCTTGTATCAGATTGCAACATCAATCAGGTGATTGTGGTTCCTTCATTGTGTCCTATTCCTTCTTCATCGAAGGAACGCTTACTTCACAATTTGGATGTGGTTCGCGCATTGAAGTTCTATCTTCAGGCTACTAAAGAGTTTAGACAATCTTCCTCTTTGTTTGTTGTCTATTCAGGGAAGCGTAAGGGGCTTCGACTTTCCTATCTTTTTGGTTAAGGAGTGTCATCCGCTTAGCTTATGAGACATTGTCCTCCTGAGAGGATAACAGCTCATTCCACTAGAGCAGTGGCTTCCTCTTGGGCCTTTAAGAATGAGGCCTCTATGGATCAGATTTGTAAGGCGGCTACCTGGTCCTCCTTACATTTTTTTTTTAATTTTACAAGTTTGATGTTTTTGCTTCGGCTGAAGCAGCTTTCGGGAGAAAAGTTTTGCGGGCTGTGGTGCCCTCAGAATAGGGCCCACCTTTTCCTTTTTGTTCCCTCCCGTTATTCATTCAGTGTCCTCTGAAGGTTGGGTATAGTTTTCCCAACAGTAAGGAATGAAGCTGTGGACTCTCCCTTAGGAAGGAAAACATTATTTATGCTTACCAGATAAATTCCTTTCCTTTCAGATAGGGAGAGTCCATGGCCCCGCCCATTTTTTCTTTTCTATGAGCAGCCCCCTATTATTTATTTTATCTTCTGGCACCATTTATACCCTAATGTTTCTCCTACGTTTCCTTGTTTCCTCGGCAGAATGACTAGGGTAATGGGGAAGTGGGAGGGATGGCCAGCTGTTGTATTTCCCAACAGTAAGGAATGAAGCCGTGGTCTCTCCCTATCCGGAAGGAAAGAAATTTATCTGGTAAGCATAAATTATGTTTTTATTATACATTTGCTAGTTATGCAATTCTACTTTACTTAATGGTCCTTTAATTTGCATGCGCCTAGATTTAGAGTTTGGCGTTAGCTGTCAAAAGCAGCGTTAAGGGGTTCTAACGCTGCTTTTTACCGCCCGCTGGTATTTAGAGTCAGGCAGGAAAGGGTCTACCGCTCACTTTCTTTCCGCGACTCGAGGCTACCGCAGATCCCCTTACGTCAATTGCGTATCCTATCTTTTCAATGGGATTTGCCTAACGCTGGTATTTCGAGTCTTGGAAGAAGTGAGCAATAGACCCTCTACCGACAAGACTCCAACCGCAAAAAAAAGTCAGTAGTTAAGAGCTTTATGGGCTAACGCGGGAACATAAAGCTCTTAACTACTGTGCTATAAAGTACACTAACACCCATAAACTACCTATGAACCCCTAAACTGAGGCCCCCCCACATCGCCAACCCTATAATAAAATTTTTTAACCCCTAATCTGCTGCTCCGGACACTGCCGCAACCTACATTATACCTATAAACCCCTAATCTGCTGCCCCTAACATCGCTGACACCTACATTATATTTATTAACACCTAATCTGCCCCCCCCCAACGTTGCCGCCACCTACCTACACTTATTGACCCTTAATCTGCCGCCCCCAACGTCGCCGCTACTAGAATAAATTTATTAACCCCTAAACCTAAGTCTAACCCTAACACCTCCCTAAGTTAAATATAATTTAAATTAAACTAAATAAATGTACTATAATTAAATAAATTATTCCTATTTAAAACTAAATACTTACCTATAAAATAAACCCTAATATAGCTACAATATAACTAATAGTTACATTGTAGCTATTTTAGGATTTATATTTATTTTACAGGCAACTTTGTATTTATTTTAACTAGGTACAATAGCTATTAAATAGTTAATAACTATTTAATAGCTACCTAGTTAAAATAATTACAAAATTACCTGTAAAATAAATCCTAACCTAAGTTACAAATACACCTAACACTACACTCTCAATAAATTAATTAAATAAATTACCTACAATTAGCTAAACTAAAATACAATTAAATAAACTAATCTATAATACAAAGAACAAAACACTAAATTACAGAAAATAAAAAAAATTACAAGAAGTTTAAACTAATTACACCTAATCAAAGCCCCCTAATAAAATAAAAAAGCCCCCCAAAATAATAAAATGCCCTACCCTATTCTAAATTACAAAGTAATCAGCTCTTTTACCAGCGGGGCGTTGCCCCAAAGTAATCAGCTCTTTTACCTGTAAATAAAAATACACCCCCCCCACATTAAAACCCACCACCCCACATACTCCTACTCTAACCCACCCAAACCCCCCTTAAATAAACCTAACACTAACCCCCTGAAGATCTCCCTACCTTGAGTTGTCTTCACCCAGCCGAGCTGAATTCTTCATCCAAGCAGAGCAAGAAGAGGTCCTTCATCCGGTAGAAGTCTTTATCCAAGCGGGGCAAGAAGAGGTCCTCCATCCGGTAGAAGTCTTCATCCAAGCGGGGTCTTCTATCTTCATCTATCCGGAGCGGAGCCATCTTCCATACAGCCGACGCGGAGCCATCCTCTTAAACCGACGGACTAACAACGAATGACGGTTCATTTAAGGGACGTCATCCAAGATGGCGTCCCTCGAATTTCGATTGGCTGATAGGATTCTATCAGCCAATCGGAATTAAGGTAAGAAAAATCTGATTATCTGATTGAATCAGCCAATCAGATTGAAGTTAAATCCGATTGGCTGATCCAATCAGCCAATCGGATTGACCTAGCATTCTATTGGCTGTTCCGATCAGCCAATAGAATGCGAGGTCAATCTGATTGGCTGATTGGATCATCCAATCGGATTGAACTTCAATCTGATTGACTGATTCAATCAGACAATCAGATTTTTCTTACCTTAATTCCGATTGGCTGATAGAATCCTATCAGCCAATCGGAATTTGAGGGACGCCATCTTGGATGACGTCCCTTAAAGGAACCGTCATTCGTCGTTAGTCCGTCGGTTGAAGAGGATGGCTCCGCGTCGGCTGTATGGAAGATGGCTCCGCTCCGCTCCGTATGGATGAAGATAAAAGACCCCGCTTGAATGAAGACTTCTACCGGATGGCGGACCTCTTCTTGCCCCGCTTGGATGAAGACTTCTACCGGATGAAGGACCTCTTCTTGCTCCGCTTGGATGAAGAATTCGGCTCGGCTGGGTGAAGACGACTCAAGGTAGGGAGATCTTCAGAGGGTTAGTGTTAGGTTTATTTAAGGGGGGTTTGGGTGGGTTAGAGTAGGGGTATGTGGGTGGTGGGTTTTAATGTTGGGGGGTGTATTTTTATTTACAGGTAAAAGGGCTGATTACTTTGGGGCAATGCCCCGCAAAAAGCCCTTTTAAGGGCTGGTAAAAGAGCTGATTACTTTGTAATTTAGAATAGGGTAGGGCATTTTATTATTTTGGGGGGCTTTTTTATTTTATTAGGGGGCTTAGATTAGGTGTAATTAGTTTAAACTTCTTGTAATTTTTTCTATTTTCTGTAATTTAGTGTTTGTTTTTTTTGTATTATAGATTAGTTTATTTAATTGTTTTTCTCTTGTTAAGTGTGTTCAGTCCACGGGTCATCCATTACTTATGGGATATATTCTCCTTCCCAACAGGAAGTTGCAAGAGGATCACCCAAGCAGAGCTGCTATATAGCTCCTCCCCTCACATGTCATATCCATTCATTCTCTTGCAACTCTCAACAAAGAAGGAGGTCGCGAGAGGAGTTGGAGTTTTTACTTAATTATTCTTCAATCAAAAGTTTGTTATTTTAAAATGACACTGGAGTGTGCCGTTTTTTGTATCTCAGGCAGTATTTGGAGAAGAATCTGCCTGCGTTTTTCTATGATCTTAGCAGACGTAACTAAGATCCGCTGGCTGTTCTCGACATTCTGAGGAGTAGGGTAACTTCAGAAAGAGGGGAATAGCATGTGGGGTCCCCCGCAAATGAGGTATGTGCAGTACATTATTTTCTGGGAATGGAATTGACTAAGAAAATACTGCTGTTACCCATATGATGTAAGTACAGCCTTAAATGCAGTAGTAGCGACTGGTATCAGGCTGATAAATGTATGCGCAGTTGAGTTATTTTCTAGGGACTAGAATTTGACTGAGAAAATACTGTTAATACTGAAATAATGTTTAAGCCTTATCTGCAGTGGAAGCGACTGGTAGCAGGCTTAGTGATAACTTTGCATGACATTCAAAATGTTGTTTTTAAAACGTTTACTGGCATGTTATTCGTTTTGTGAGGTACTTTGGTGATAAATCTTTTTGGGCATGATTTTTTTCCACATGGCTAACGTATTTTCTGCATAGAAACCGTTATATCAGGTCTCCCACTGTTGTAATATGAGTGGGAGGGACCTTGTTTTAGCGCCTTGTTGCGCAGTTAAAATTCTAGCACAGTCTTCCTGTTTCTTCCTCCTTTGATCCAGGACGTCTCTAGAGAGCTCAGGGGTCTTCAAAATTCGTTTTTGAGGGAGGTAATCAGTCACAGCAGATCTGTGACAGTGTGTTTGACTGTGATAAAAGCGTTAAATCTTAATTTGATATCCGTTTTTGGGTATTGAGGGGTTAATCATCCTTTTGCTAATGGGTGCAATCCTCTGCTAATTAATACATTTCTCGTTAAGAATTGTTGACTATAACTGAATTAGTTTTCTTTGTTATTCAATTGTGTTTTTAAAAGCGCTGCAGCGTTTTTTATATTACTTGTAAACTTATTGAAAGTGATTTCCAAGCTTGCTAGCTTCATTGCTAGTCTGTTTAAACATGTCTGATATAGAGGAATCTGCTTGTTCATTATGTTCAAAAGCCGATGTGGAGCCCAATAGAAATATGTGTACCAATTGTATTGATATTACTTTGAATAAAAGTCAATCTGTACCGATAAAGAAATTATCACCAGACAACGAGGGGGAGGTTATGCCGTCTAACTCTCCTCACGTGTCAGTACCTGCGTCTCCCGCTCGGGAGGTGCGTAAGATACATCAAGGCCCTTACATCAAGGCCCTTACAAATCACTTTACATGATATGGCTAATGTTATGAAAGAAGTATTATACAATATGCCCGAATTAAGAGGCAAGCGCGATAGCTCTGGGTTAAGGACAGAGCGCGCTGATGACACAAGAGCCATGTCTGATACTGCGTCACAATTTGCGGAACATGAGGACGGGGAGCTTCATTCTGTCGATGACGGTTCTGATCCGGGGAGACCGGATTCAGAAATTTTAAATTTAAGCTTGAGAACCTCCGCGTGTTACTAGGGGAGGTGTTAGCGGCTCTGAATGATTGCGACACGGTGGCAATCCCAGAGAAATTATGTAGGTTGGATAGATACTATGCGGTACCGGTGTGTACTGACTTTTTTCCTATACCAAAAAGGCTTACAGAAATTATTAGTAAGGAGTGGGATAGACCCGGTGTGCCCTTTTCCCCTCCTCCGATATTTAGAAAAATGTTCCCTATAGACGCCACCACACGAGACTTATGGCAGACGGTCCCTAAGGTGGAGGGAGCAGTTTCTACTTTAGCCAAGCGTACCACTATCCCGGTGGAGGATAGCTGTGCTTTCTCAGATCCAATGGATAAAAAATTAGAGGGTTACCTTAAGAAAATGTTTGTTCAACAAGGTTTTATATTGCAGCCTCTTGCATGCATTGCGCCTGTCACGGCTGCAGCGGCATTCTGGTTTGAGTCTCTGGAAGAGGCGATTCGCACAGCACCATTGGATGAGACTTTGAGCAAAGTTAGAACGCTTAAACTGGCTAATGCGTTTGTTTCGGATGCCGTAGTGCATTTAACCAAACTTACGGCTAAAAATTCTGGATTCGCCATACAGGCGCGCAGGGCGCTATGGCTTAAATCCTGGTCAGCAGATGTAACTTCTAAGTCTAAACTACTTAACATTCCTTTCAAAGGGCAGACCTTATTCGGGCCCGGCTTGAAGGAAATTATTGCTGACATTACGGGAGGTAAGGGCCACACCCTTCCTCAGGACAGGGCCAAATCAAAGGCCAAACAGTCTAATTTTCGTGCCTTTCGTAACTTCAAGGCAGGAGCAGCATCAACTTCCTCCGCTCCAAAACAGGAAGGAACTACTGCTCGTTACAGACAGGGTTGGAAAGGCAACCAGTCATGGAACAAGGGCAAGCAGGCCAGAAAGCCTACTTCCGCCCCTAAGACAGCATGAAGACAGGGCCCCCTCTCCGGAGACGGATCTAGTGGGGGGCAGACTTTCTCTCTTCGCCCAGGCCTGGGCAAGAGATTTACAGGATCCCTGGACGTTGGAGAATATATCTCAGGGATACCTTCTGGATTTCAAAACTTCTCCTCCACAAGGGAGGTTTCATCTGTCAAGGTTATCAACAAACCTAATAAAGAAAGAGGCATTTCTACAATGTGTACAAGACCTCTTAGTGATGGGAGTGATCCACCCAGTTCCGCGAATGGAACGAGGACAAGGGTTTTACTCAAATCTATTTGTGGTTCCCAAAAAAGAGGGAACCTTCAGACCAATCTTAGACTTAAAAATCTTAAACAAATTCCTAAGGGTTCCATCGTTCAAGATGGAAACCATTCGGACCATCCTGCCCATGATCCAAGAGGGTCAATATATGACCACAGTGGACTTAAAGGATGCCTACCTTCACATACCGATTCACAAAGATCATTATCGGTACCTAAGATTTGCCTTTCTAGACAGGCATTACCAGTTTGTAGCTCTTCCCTTCGGGTTAGCTACGGCCCCGAGAATTTTTACAAAGGTTCTGGGCTCACTTCTGGCGGTACTAAGACCACGAGGCATAGCGGTGGCTCCGTACCTAGACGACATTCTGATTCAAGCGTCAAGTTTTCAAAATGCAAAGTCTCATACAGAGATAGTTCTAGCATTTCTGAGGTCGCATGGGTGGAAAGTGAACGTGGAAAAGAGTTCTCTGTTACCGCTCACAAGGGTTCCTTTTCTAGGGACTCTTATAGATTCTGTAGAGATGAAGATTTACCTGACGGAGTCCAGGTTATCAAAGATTCTCAATGCTTGCCGTGCCCTTCACTCCATTCCAAGCCCATCAGTAGCTCAGTGTATGGAAGTAATCGGCTTGATGGTCGCGGCAATGGACATAGTGCCATTTGTGCGCCTGCATCTCAGACCGCTGCAACTATGCATGCTAAGTCAGTGGAACGGGGATTACTCAGACCTGTCCCCTTTGCTAAATCTGGACCAGGAGACCAGAGATTCCCTTCTCTGGTGGGTGTCACGGGTTCATCTGTCCGAAGGAATGACCTTTCGCAGACCAGATTGGACGGTTGTAACAACAGATGCCAGCCTTCTAGGCTGGGGAGCAGTCTGGAACTCCCTGAAGGCTCAGGGATCGTGGACTCAGGAGGAGAAACTCCTACCAATCAACATTCTAGAATTAAGAGCAATATTCAATGCTCTTCTAGCTTGGCCTCAGTTAGCAACACTGAGGTTCATCAGGTTTCAGTCGGACAACATCACGACTGTGGCTTACATCAATCATCAAGGGGGAACCAGGAGTTCCCTAGCGATGTTGGAAGTCTCAAAGATAATTCGCTGGGCAGAGTCACACTCTTGCCACCTGTCAGCGATCTACATCCCAGGTGTGGAGAACTGGGAAGCGGATTTTCTAAGTCGCCAGACTTTTCATCCGGGGGAGTGGGAACTACACCCGGAGGTATTTGCTCAACTGATTCGTCGTTGGGGCAAACCGGATCTGGATCTTATGGCATCTCGCCAGAACGCCAAGCTTCCTCGTTACGGATCCAGGTCCAGGGACCCAGGAGCAGTGCTGGTAGATGCACTTGCAGCCCCTTGGGTTTTCAACATAGCTTATGTGTTTCCACCTTTTCCGTTGCTACCTCGACTGATTGCCAGGATCAAACAGGAGAGAGCATCGGTGATTCTGATAGCGCCTGCGTGGCCACGCAGGACCTGGTATGCAGACCTAGTGGACATGTCGTCCTGTCCACCATGGTCTCTACCTCTGAGGCAGGACCTTCTAATTCAGGGTCCTTTCAACCATCCAAACCTAATTTCTCTGAGGCTGACTGCTTGGAGATTGAACGCTTGATTCTATCAAAGCGTGGGTTTTCGGATTCGGTTATTGATACATTGATACAGGCTTGGAAACCTGTTACCAGAAAAATTTACCACAAAATATGGCCTAAATATTTATATTGGTGTGAATCCAAGAGTTACTCATGGAGTAAGGTTAGGATTCCTAGGATATTGTCTTTTCTACAAGAGGGTTTAGAAAAGGGCTTATCCGCTAGTTCACTAAAGGGACAGATTTCTGCTCTGTCTATTCTTTTACACAAGCGTCTGGCAGGGAATCCAGACGTCCAGGCTTTTTGTCAGGCTTTGGCTAGGATTAAGCCTGTGTTTAAGGCTGTTGCTCCTCCGTGGAGCTTAAACTTGGTTCTTAAAGTTCTTCAGGGTGTTCCGTTTGAACCCCTTCATTCCATTGATATTAAGCTTTTATCTTGGAAAGTTCTGTTTTTGATGGCTATTTCCTCGGCTCGAAGAGTCTCGGAGTTATCTGCCTTACATTGTGATTCCCCTTATCTGATCTTTCATTCAGACAAGGTAGTCCTGCGTACTAAACCTGGGTTTTTGCCTAAGGTTGTTTCTAACAGGAATATCAATCAGGAGATTGTTGTTCCATCATTGTGTCCTAATCCTTCTTCAAAGAAGGAACGTCTTTTGCATAATCTAGACGTGGTCCGTGCCCTGAAGTTCTACTTACAGGCAACTAAAGATTTTTGACAAACTTCTTCCCTGTTTGTCGTTTACTCTGGACAGAGGAGAGGTCAAAAGGCTTCGGCTACCTCTCTCTCTTTTTGGCTTTGTAGCATAATACGTTTAGCCTATGAGACTGCTGGACAGCAGCCTCCTGAAAGAATTACATCTCATTCCTGTAGAGCTGTGGCTTCCACTTGGGCCTTTAAAAATGAGGCCTCTGTTGAACAGATTTGCAAGGCTGCAACTTGGTCTTCACTTCATACTTTTTCCAAATTTTACAAATTTGACGCTTTTGCTTCTTCGGAGGCAGTGGTTGCTTCTGTTTAATGTTCCTGCCTTGTCCCTCCCTTCATCCGTGTACTTTAGCTTTGGTATTGGTATCCCATAAGTAATGGATGACCCATGGACTGAACACACTTAACAAGAGAAAACATAATTTATGCTTACCTGATAAATGTATTTCTCTTGTAGTGTGTTCAGTCCACGGCCCGCCCTGTCTTTTTGAGGCAGGTTCTAAATTTTAAATTATAACTCCAGTCACCACTGCACCCTATAGTTTCTCCTTTCTCGTCTTGTTTCGTCGAATGACTGGATATGACATGTGAGGGGAGGAGCTATATAGCAGCTCTGCTTGGGTGATCCTCTTGCAACTTCCTGTTGGGAAGGAGAATATATCCCATAAGTAATGGATGACCCATGGACTGAACACACTACAAGAGAAATAAATGTATCAGGTAAGCATAAATTATGTTTTTAGTTTAGCTAATTGTAGGTAATTTATTTAATTAATTTATTGATAGTGTAGTGTTAGGTGTATTTGTAACTTAGGTTAGGATTTATTTTACAGGTAATTTTGTAATTATTTTAACTAGGTAGCTATTAAATAGTTATTAACTATTTAATAGCTATTGTACCTAGTTAAAATAAATACATTGTAGCTATTTTAGGATTTATATTTATTTTACAGACAACTTTGTAACTATTAGTTATATTGTAGCTATATTAGGGTTTATTTTATAGGTAAGTATTTAGTTTTAAATAGGAATAATGTATTAAATTATAGTACATTTATTTAGATTAATTTAAATTATATTTAATTTAGGGGGTGTTAGGATTAGGGTTAGACTTAGGTTTAGGGGTTAATAACTTTATTATAGTAGCGGCGACGTTGGGGGGCGGCAGATTAGGGGTTAATATTTGTAGGTAGGTGGCGGCGATGTTAGGGAGGGAAGATTAGGGGTTAATAAAATTTATTATAGTGATTGCAAGGCGGGAGTGCGGCGGTTTAGGGGTTATTACATTTATTATAGTGGCGGCGAGGTCTGGTCGTCAAATTAGGGGTTAATAAGTGTAGGTAGGTGGCGGCGACGTTGGGGGGGGGGCAGATTAGGAGGTAATAAATATAATATAGGCGTTGGAGATGTTAGGGGCAGTAGATTAGGGGTTCATAGCTATAATGTAGGTTGCGGCGGTGTCCGGAACGGCAAATTAGGGGTTAATAATATAATGTAGGTGATAGCGGGGGCGGGAGATTAGGGGTTAATAAGTGTAAGATTAGGGGTGTTTAGACTCGGGGGTTCATGTTAGGGTGTTAGGTGTAGACTTAGAGAGTGTTTCCCCATAGGAAACAATGGGGCTGCGTTAGGAGCTGAATGCTGCTTTTTTGCAGATGTTAGGTTTTTTTTCAGCCAGCTCAGCCCCATTGTTTCCTATGGGGATATCGTGCACAAGCACATTTTTTCAGCCTTCCGCTATCGTAGGCAACGCTGGTATTGAGGGTTGAAGTGGAGCTAAATTATGCTCAACGCTCCCTTTTCTGAGGCTAACGCAGCCATTCAGACAACTCTAAATACCAGCGTTGTCTTAAGGGTGCGCTGGAAGAAAAAGCAGCGCTAGCACCGCGGGTCTTTACCGACAAAACTCTAAATCTAGGCCATGGTTTCTTGTGTGCTTTTTAAATTCAAAGCCATCCCAAACCACTCAAAAACCATTAGAAAGAAATGGGGTGGTTTTGTAATATATAAACACAAGTCAGTCTAATAATTTTAGTATAAAAATAGTGCCCAGTATAGCTGGCTTCTAATGTGTACAAAAGTATTTTATAATGGGCAGAGGATTGGCAATAAATCTTCTCAAGATAGGGATTTTAGATAGTCGAGCCTTTTATTTATAAATTTTGAAAGCCCAACATTGTTTCACTCAGGGCTTTATACTATTCCAAAATGATATATCTGTATATTTCTTCTATCATAAGCTAAAAAATGTAGTGTTAGTTTAGCCACACAGTAACAGGTAACCTTTTTAGCAAAGGAATGTAAGCCATCACTTAGGACAACTAGGCTTACATCAAAGACAATACTAGACACAATGTTCTTGTGTACCGGCCAAGCCTGTATTATACGCCAGAACCACTTAAATTTCCTACGCTCCCATATAAATGCAACATATTGGATTTGACATAAAACATTTGGGACCTTTGGCAAAATTTCATTTGCTAATAAGGTTTGAAGTTCAATAGATATTTTGAATAATCTTGAAATGCATATGCCTCAGAGCAGAGGAAAGATTACTAAGAAGATTATATTGTGTAAATATTGTGCAGACTTTAGATTGGGTCGCATCAGTGGCTATTTTGGCAATATAGTAGATATTATTGTACTGTATAGAGAATTGCCCTGTCATAATGTACAGGTGCATAAGACTAACATTTGGAAGTGGGTGTTATTCACAAATAGGAAAGAAAAGAGTTAAAGGGGCAAAGTAATGGTGAATGCTTTAAGGTAACTAAAGTGTACATAACTATCACAGATATGTCTCTGCGACAACAGAATATTTATAAAGACAAGTCCATAAGCAGGTTGTAGAAAGAGTGAACGATGTATGAACAAACCATTCAAAGAACAGACAGAGTTGGCAGGGTCAAGTCACAAAATAGCTGCAACCAGAGAAACAGCATCAAAGCACCATACAGAAGCTTGACTAGGTCTGAAGACAGAGATAGAGGCAAACACACCCAACCAGCAATCTGGTATCCCCATAGTTGCTGGAAACTCTGTTAAAGGGACACTGAACCCAGATTTTTTTCTTTTGTGATTCAGATAGAGCATGACATTTTAAGCAACTTTCTAGTTTACTCCTATTATCAAATTTTCTTCATTCTCTTGGTATCTTTATTTGAAATGCAAGAATGTAAGTTTAGATGCCGGCCCATTTTTGGTGATCAACCTGGGTTGTCCTTGCTGATTGGTGGATAAATTCATTCACCAATAAGAAAGTGCTGTCCATAGTCTGAACCAAAAAACAAACCTTAGATGCCTTCTTTTTCAAATAAAGATAGCAAGAGAACGAAGAAAAATTGATAATAGGAGTAAATTAGAAAGTTGCTTAAAATTGCATGCTCTATCTGAATCACGAAAGAAGAAAAATTGGGTTCAGTGTCCATTTAAGTATAGTGTTGCCCACATCATCATGATTAGTGTTCCTTTGGTAAAAAAAAAGTGCAGTCAGAGATACTGATATTGTAAATCTTGCACAGAGAGAATGTATCGGATTGAAAGGTCAAGGAAATATATTACATGACAAATGTATTGAAACCTCAATCAGTAAATGGGATTTCAGTGGATCCTGGCTAATTATTTTTTTTTGTTATGAAAGGGGTGACTGGTTAGTGTATAGATAGACAGATTCATTAATATTGTGCCAAGCCCAAAAGAAGATTCAAATATGGATATTTAAACATATCTGAAAATTGGCAATATTTAATATTGGTAAGTAAGAATGTGCCATTTTATTTGGGAATCCTATTTGAATTAAAAGATATTGAGGCATGAAGATCCAGACAGACAACCTATAACATTCCTGGATGAAGCTGCTAAATGACACCATTGCATGTGTGTGAATTGTTCTCACCTGCTTCTGCATTTAGTCTGTTAGAACTAAATAAAACATAATTTCTCCAACATTGGTGTGTCCGGTCCACGGCGTCATCCATTACTTGTGGGAATATTCTCTTCCCCAACAGGAAATGGCAAAGAGCCCGGCAAAAGCTGTCCATATAGCCCCTCCTCAGGCTCCGCCCCCCAGTCATTCTCTTTGCCACTCTGAACAAGTAGCATCTCCACGGAGATGGTGAAAAGTATGTGGTGTTTAATTGTAGTTTTTTATTCTGCTATCAAGAGTTTGTTATTTTAAAATAGTACCGGTTTGTACTATTTACTCTAAAACAGAAAGGGATGAAGAGTTCTGTTTAAAAGAGGAGTATGATTTTAGCAGCAGTAACTAAAATCAATTGCTGTTCCCACGCAGGACTGTTGAGCCCAGAGAACTTCAGTTGGGGGGAACAGTTAGCAGACTTTTCTGCTCAAGGTATGACTAGTCCATTTTCTAACAAGACTGTGTAATGCTAGAAGACTGTCATTTTCCCTCTTGGTGATCGGTAAGCCATTTTCTTAGACTCTTAACAGAATGAAGGCTTATTATGGGCTATACACTGGTTGACACTCTTATGGGCTAAATCGATTGCTTTATTTAAGTTTTTTTATGAAATCTAGAGGTGATTTATAAAACTTTTATTGTGGGGGAATGTTTTTAGGTGCCAGGCAGTTGTTTAGACACCTTTCCAGTCAGGAAGGGCCTTTCACTATAGTAGGCAGAGCCTCATTTTCGCGCCATAATTGCGCAGTTTCTTTTGGATGCAGTGCATGCAGCTGCATGTGAGAGGGTCTGGTGATCATTGAAAACGTTCCTGGAAGGCTTAATTTGGTATCGTATAACTCCTAAGGACAGGTCAAGTCGCAGCAAACGCTGTGGCTGGGACTGTAGTGGGGTTAAAAATTGTTATTTGATTAAACGGCTCCGGTTTCCTCATTTAAGGGGTTAAAAGCTTGAAAATTGGGGTGCAATACTTTTAAGACATTAAGGCCTAGATTTGGAGTTCGGCGGTAAATGGGCTGCTAACGCTCCGCGGGCTTTTTTCTGGCCGCACCATAAATTTAACTCTGGTATCGAGAGTTCAAACAAATGCTGCGTTAGGCTCCAAAAAAGGAGCGTAGAGCATTTTTACCGCAAATGCAACTCTCGATACCAGAGTTGCTTACGGACGCGGCCGGCCTCAAAAACGTGCTCGTGCACGATTCCCCCATAGGAAACAATGGGGCTGTTTGAGCTTAAAAAAAAGCTAACACCTGCAAAAAAGCAGCGTTCAGCTCCTAACGCAGCCCCATTGTTTCCTATGGGGAAACACTTCCTACGTCTGCACCTAACACTCTAACATGTACCCCGAGTCTAAACACCCCTAACCTTACACTTATTAACCCCTAATCTGCCGCCCCCGCTATCGCTGACCCCTGCATATTTTTTTAACCCCTAATCTGCCGCTCCGTAAACCGCCGCAACCTACGTTATCCCTATGTACCCCTAATCTGCTGCCCTAACATCGCCGACCCCTATATTATATTTATTAACCCCTAATCTGCCCCCCTCAACGTCGCCGACACCTGCCTACACTTATTAACCCCTAATCTGCCGAGCGGACCTGAGCGCTACTATAATAAAGTTATTAACCCCTAATCCGCCTCACTAACCCTATCATAAATAGTATTAACCCCTAATCTGCCCTCCCTAACATCGCCGACACCTAACTTCAATTATTAACCCCTAATCTGCCGACCGGAGCTCACCGCTATTCTAATAAATGTATTAACCCCTAAAGCTAAGTCTAACCCTAACACTAACACCCCCCTAAGTTAAATATAATTTTTATCTAACGAAATAAATTAACTCTTATTAAATAAATGATTCCTATTTAAAGCTAAATACTTACCTGTAAAATACATCCTAATATAGCTACAATATAAATTATAATTATATTATAGCTATTTTAGGATTAATATTTATTTTACAGGCAACTTTGTAATTATTTTAACCAGGTACAATAGCTATTAAATAGTTAAGAACTATTTAATAGTTACCTAGTTAAAATAATAACAAAATTACCTGTAAAATAAGTCCTAACCTAAGTTATAATTAAACCTAACACTACCCTATCAATAAAATAATTAAATAAACTACCTACAATTACCTACAATTAACCTAACACTACACTATCAATAAATTAATTAAACACAATTCGTCCGTCCTGAAGAGCTCCTCCGATGTCCTGATCCAAGCCCAAGCGGGGGCTGAAGAGGTCCATGATCCGGTCAAAGTCTTCATCCAAGCGGGGCAGAAGAGGATCTTCCATCCGATTGAAGTCATCATCCAGGCGGCATCTTCTATCTTCTTCCATCCGGAGCGAAGCGGCAGGATCCTGAAGACATCCAGCGCGGAACATCCATCCGGACCGACGACTGAACGACGAATGACTGTTCCTTTAAGGGACGTCATCCAAGATGGCGTCCCTCGAATTCCGATTGGCTGATAGGATTCTATCAGCCAATCGGAATTAAGGTAGGAATTTTCTGATTGGCTGATGGAATCAGCCAATCAGAATCTAGTTCAATCCGATTGGCCGATCCAATCAGCCAATCAGATTGAGCTCGCATTCTATTGGCTGATCGGAACAGCCAATAGAATGCGAGCTCAATCTGATTGGCTGATTGGATCAGCCAATCGGATTGAACTTGATTCTGATTGGCTGATTCCATCAGCCAATCAGAAAATTCCTACCTTAATTCCGATTGGCTGATAGAATCCTATCAACCAATCGGAATTCGAGGGACGCCATCTTGGATGACGTCCCTTAAAGGAACAGTCATTCGTCGTTCAGTCGTCGGTCCGGATGGATGTTCCGCGCTGGATGTCTTCAGGATCCTGCCGCTTCGCTCCGGATGGAAGAAGATCGAAGATGCCGCCTGGATGATGACTTCAATCGGATGGAAGATCCTCTTCTGCCCCGCTTGGATGAAGACTTTGACCGGATCATGGACCTCTTCAGCCCCCGCTTGGGCTTGGATCAGGACATCGGAGGAGCTCTTCAGGACGGATCGGTGAACCTGGTATGGTGAAGACAAGGTAGGAAGATCTTCAGGGGCTTAGTGTTAGGTTTATTTAAGGGGGGTTTGGGTTAGATTAGGGGTATGTGGGTGGTGGGTTGTAATGTTGGGGGGGGGTATTGTATGTGTTTTTTTTACAGGCAAAAGAGCTGAAATTCTTGGGGCATGCCCCGCAAAGGGCCCTGTTCAGGGCTGGTAAGGTAAAAGAGCTTGTAACTTTTTTAATTTAGAATAGGGTAGGGAATTTTTTATTTTGGGGGGCTTTGTTATTTTATTAGGGGGCTTAGAGTAGGTGTAATTAGTTTAAAATTGTTGTAATATTTTTATTATGTTTGTAAATATTTTTTTATTTTCTGTAACTTAGATCTTTTTTATTTTTTGTACTTTAGCTAGTTTATTTAATTGTATTTATTTGTAGGAATTGTGTTTAATTAATTTATTGATAGTGTAGTGTTAGGTTAATTGTAGGTAATTGTAGGTAGTTTATTTAATTATTTTATTGATAGGGTAGTGTTAGGTTTAATTATAACTTAGGTTAGGATTTATTTTACAGGTAAATTTCTTATTATTTTAACTAGGTAACTATTAAATAGTTCTTAACTATTTAATAGCTATTGTCCCTATTTAAAATAATAACAAAGTTGCCTGTAAAATAAATATTAATCCTAAAATAGCTATAATATAATTATAATTTATATTGTAGCTATATTAGGATTTATTTTACAGGTAAGTATTTAGCTTTAAATAGGAATCATTTATTTAATAAGAGTTAATTTATTTCGTTAGATTTAAATTATATTTAACTTAGGGGGGGTGTTAGTGTTAGGGTTAGACTTAGCTTTAGGGGTTAATACATTTATTAGAATAGCGGTGAGCTCCGGTCGGCAGATTAGGGGTTAATAATTGAAGTTAGGTGTCGGCGATGTTAGGGAGGGCAGATTAGGGGTTAATACTATTTATGATAGGGTTAGTGAGGCGGATTAGGGGTTAATAACTTTATTATAGTAGCGCTCAGGTCCGCTCGGCAGATTAGGGGTTAATAAGTGTAGGCAGGTGTCGGCGACGTTGAGGGGGGCAGATTAGGGGTTAATAAATATAATATAGGGGTCGGCGATGTTAGGGGCAGCAGATTAGGGGTACATAGGGATAACGTAGGTGGCGGCGATTTGCGGTCGGAAGATTAGGGGTTAATTATTTTAAGTAGCTGGCGGCGACGTTGTGGGGGGCAAGTTAGGGGTTAATAAATGTAATACAGGGGTCGGCGGGGTTAGGGGCAGCAGATTAGGGGTACATAAATATAACGTAGGTGGCGGTCGGCAGATTAGGGGTTAAAAATTTTAATCGAGTGGCGGCGGTGTGGGGGGAGCTCGGTTTAGGGGTACATAGGTAGTTTATGGGTGTTAGTGTACTTTAGGGTACAGTAGTTAAGAGCTTTATAAACCGGCGTTAGCCAGAAAGCTCTTAACTCCTGCTATTTTCAGGCGGCTGGAGTTTTGTCGTTAGAGCTCTAACGCTCACTTCAGAAACGACTCTAAATACCGGCGTTAGGAAGATCCCATTGAAAAGATAGGCTACGCAAATGGCGTAGGGGGATCTGCGGTATGGAAAAGTCGCGGCTGAAAAGTGAGCGTTAGACCCTTTAATCACTGACTCCAAATACCAGCGGGCGGCCAAAACCAGCGTTAGGAGCCTCTAACGCTGGTTTTGACGGCTACCGCCGAACTCCAAATCTAGGCCCAAGACAGTGTGGTGAAAATTTGGTAAAGATTGGATATTTCCTTCATACTTTTTCACACATTCAGAAATAAAGTGTGCTCTGTTTAACATTTAACCCCTTAATGACCATAGCACTTTTCCATTTTCTGTCCGTTTGGGACCAAGGCTATTTTTACATTTTTGAGGTGTTTGTGTTTAGCTGTAATTTTCCTCTTTCTCATTTACTGTACCCACACATATTATATACCGTTTTTCTCGCCATTAAATGGACTTTCTAAAGATACCATTATTTTCATCATATCTTATAATTTACTATAAAAAAATGTATAAAATATGAGGAAAAAATGGAAAAAAACACACTTTTTCTAACTTTGACCCCCAAAATCTGTTACACATCTACAACCACAAAAAAACACCCATGCTAAATAGTTTCTAAATTTTGTCCTGATTTTAGAAATACCCAATGTTTACATGTTCTTTGCTTTTTTTGTAAACTATAGGGCCATAAATACAAGTAGCACTTTGCTATTTCCAAACCATTTCTTTTCAAAATTAGCGCTAGTTACATTAGAACACTGATATCTTTCAGGAATCTCTCAATATCCATTGACATGTATATATTTTTTTTTAGTAGACAACCTAAAGTATTGATCTAGGCCCATTTTGGTATATTTCATGCCACCATTTCACCGCCAAATGCAATCAAATACAAAAAATCGTTCACTTTTCACAAATTTTTTCACAAACTTTTGGTTTCTAACATAAATTATTTACAAACAACTTGTGCAATTATGGCATAAATGGTTGTAAATTCTTCTCTGGGATCCCCTTTGTTCAGAAATAGCAGACATATATGACTTTGGCGTTGCTTTTTGGTAATTAGAAGGCCACTAAATGCCACTGCGCACCACACGTGTATTATGCCCAGCAGTGAAGGGGTTAATTAGGGAGCATGTAGGGAGCTTTTTGGGATAGTTTTAGCTTTAGTGTAGTGTAGTAGACAACCCCAAGTATTGATCTAGGCCAATTTTGGTATATTTTATGCCACCATTTCACCGCCAAATGCAATCAAATTAAAAAAAAAGTTAAATTTTTCGCAGTTTTAAGTTTCTCACTGAAATTATTTACAAACAGCTTGTGCAATTATGGCACAAATGGTTGTAAATGCTTCTCTGGGATCCCCTTTTTTCAGAAATAGCAGACATATATGGCTTTGGCATTGCTTTTTGGTAATTAGAAGGCCTCTAAATGCCGCTGCGCATCACACGTGTATTATGGCTAGCAGTGAAGGGGTTAATTATGTAGCTTGTAGGGAGCTTGCAGGGTTAATTTTATCTTTAGTGTAGAGCTCAGCCTCCCACCTGAAACATCAGACCCCCTGATCCCTCCCAAACAGCTCTCTTCCCTCCCCCACCCCACAATTGTCCCCGCCATCTTAAGTACTGGCAGAATCTCTGCCAGTACTAAAATAAAAGGTATTTGGCCCTTTTTTTTTAAATAAAAAAAAAGCATATTTACATATGCTGATGTGTATGATGCCCCCTTAGACCCCAACCTCACTGATCCCCCACCTAACAGCTCTCTAACCCTTCCCCTCTGCCTTAATGGGCGCCATCTTGGGTACTGGCAGCTGTCTGCCAGTACCCAGTTTTGCAAAAAATGTGCTTTATTTTTTTTTAAAAAAAGCCCTTTTCTGTAGTGTAGCTTTCCCCCCCCACCAAGACCAACCCCCAACCCCTTCCAGATCCCTTAGATTATAATTTTAGTATTTAAACTTTATTAGTTTTATTTACTTTGAACTTTGTTTTTCTGTAGTGTAGCGGTTCCCACCCGCTCCCGCCCCGTGCACGCTTCCAGCTGCTTTCCAGACCAAGGACGTACGCCACACGTCCTCGGTCATTAACTGTCTTTTTTTTGAGGACGTGTGGCGTACGTCCTTGGTCGTGAAGGGGTTAAAGAGACAGTAACGGTTTTGTTTTAAAAAGTTTTTTTTGCATTATTAGCCTGTTTAAGCCTGTCTAACATGTCTGTACCTTCAGATAGAACATGTTCTGTATGTATGGAGGCCAAGGTGGTCCCCCCTTCAAATGTATGTGATAATTGTGCCATAGCGTCCAGACAAAGTAAGGACAGTACTGTCACATTTAATAAGGTTGCCCAAGATGATTCCTCAAATGAAGGTAGTGGGGATAGTTCATCATCCTCTCCTTCTGTGTCAACACCAGTTATGCCCGCGCAGGCGACCCCTAGTACATCTAGCGCGCCAATGCTTGTTACTATGCAACAATTAACGGCAGTAATGGATAATTCCATAGCTAATATTTTATCCAAAATGCCAGCATTTCAGAGAAAGCGTGATTGCTCAGTTTTAAATACAGTGGAGCAAGATGGCGCTGACGATAGCTTATCTGTCATACCCTCACACCAGTCAGAAGTGGCAGTGAGGGAGGGTTTGTCGGAGGGAGAACTTTCAGATTCAGGAAGAATCTCTCAACAGGCAGAACCTGACGTTGTGACATTTAAATTTAAGTTAGAGCATCTCCGCGCATTACTTAAGGAGATGCTATCTACTCTGGATGATTGTGACTCTTTGGTCATTCCAGAAAAATTGTGCAAGATGGACAAATTCTTAGAGGTCCCGGTGCACCCTGATGCCTTCCCGATCCCTTAAAGGGTGGCGGACATAGTGAATAAGGAGTGGGAGAGACCAGGCATACCCTTTTGTTCCACCTCCTATATTTAAGAAATTGTTCCCCGTGGTCGACCCAAGGAAGGACACATGGCAGACAGTCCCTAAGGTTGAAGGGGAAGTTTCTACCCTAGCTAAGCACACGACTATCCCCATTGAGGACAATTGTGCTTTCAAAGATCCTATGGATAAAAAATTGGAGGGTTTGCTTAAAAAGATTTTTGTGCAGCAAGGTTACCTCCTCCAACCAATTTCGTGCATTATTCCTGTCACTACGGCGGCATGTTTCTGGTTCGAGACTCCATATGAGGAAGTCATGGACAGAATTCACGCACTTAAGTTAGCTAATTCTTTTATTTTAGATGCCGCTTTGCAATTAGCGAGATTAGCGGCGAAAAATTCAGGGTTTGCAATTGTGGCGCGCAGAGCGCTCTGGCTAAAGTCTTGGTCGGCGGATGTATCTTCCAAGACAAAATTGCTTAATATCCCTTTCAAAGGTAAGACCCTTTTAGGGCCGGAATTGAAAGAAATTATTTCAGACATCACTGGGGGAAAGGGCCATGCCCTCCTACAGGATAGGCCTTTCAAGGCTAAGAATAAGTCCAATTTTCGTTCCTTTCGCAATTTCAGGAACGGACCGGCTTCTAACTCTGCAGCCTCTAGGCAAGAGGGTAACGCTTCCCAGACTAAACCAGCTTGGAAACCAATGCAAGGCTGGAACAAGGGTAAACAGGCCAAGAAGCCTGCTGCTGCTACCAAGACAGCATGAAGGGGTAGCCCCCGATCCGGGACCGGATCTAGTAGGGGGCAGACTCTCTCTCTTTGCTCAGGCTTGGGCAAGAGATGTTCCGGATCCCTGGGCACTAGAAATAGTCTCTCAGGGTTATCTTCTAGAATTCAAGGAACTACCCCCAAGGGGAAGGTTCCACATGTCTCACTTATCTTCAAACCAAATAAAGAGACAGGCATTCTTACATTGTGTAGAAGACCTGTTAAAGATGGGAGTGATACACTCAGTTCCAGCTGTGGAACAAGGTCAGGGGTTTTACTCAAACCTGTTTGTAGTTCCCAAAAAAGATGGAACTTTCAGACCAATTCTGGATTTAAAAATTCTAAACAAATTTCTCAGAGTTCCATCGTTCAAAATGGAAACCATTCGAACAATTTTACCTACAATCCAGGAGGGTCAATATATGACTACCGTGGATTTAAAGGATGCGTACCTACATATTCCTATCCACAAAGATCATCATCAGTTCCTAAGGTTCGCCTTTCTGGACAAACATTATCAGTTCGTGGCTCTTCCATTCGGTTTAGCCACTGCTCCCAGAATTTTCACAAAGGTGCTAGGGTCCCTTCTGGCGGTTCTAAGACTGAGGGGCATTGCAGTGGCACCTTATCTAGACGACATTCTAATTCAAGCGTCGTCTCTTTCCAAGGCGAAGGCTCATACAGACATTGTTCTAGCCTTTCTCAGATCTCGCTGGTGGAAGGTGAACGTAGAAAAGAGTTCCCTGTCTCCGTCAACAAGAGTTCCCTTTTTGGGAACAATAATAGATTCTTTAGAAATTAAGGTCTTCCTGACAGAAGTCAGAAAGTCAAAGCTTCTAAACGCTTGTCAAGTTCTTCACTCTATTCTGCAGCCTTCCATAGCTCAGTGCATGGAAGTAGTAGGGTTGATGGTTGCAGCAATGGACATAGTTCCTTTTGCTCGAATTCATCTAAGACCATTACAACTGTGCATGCTCAATCGGTGGAATGGGGACTATGCAGACTTGTCTCCAAAGATTCAAGTAGACCAGATGACCAGAGACTCACTCCGTTGGTGGTTGACTCAGGATCACCTGTCTCAGGGAATGAGTTTCCGCAGACCAGAGTGGGTCATTGTCACGACCGACGCCAGTCTATTAGGCTGGGGCGCGGTCTGGGATTCCCTGAAAGCTCAGGGTCTATGGTCTCGGGAAGAGTCTCTTCTTCCGATAAACATCCTGGAACTGAGAGCGATATTCAATGCTCTCCGGGCTTGGCCTCAATTAGCGAAGGCCGGATTCATAAGATTCCAGTCAGACAACATGACGACTGTAGATTACATCAACCATCAGGGAGGAACAAAGAGTTCCTTGGCGATGAGAGAGGTATCCAAGATCATCAAATGGGCGGAGGATCACTCCTGCCATCTATCTGCAATCCACATCCCAGGTGTAGACAACTGGGAGGCGGATTATCTGAGTCGTCAGACTTTCCATCCGGGGGAGTGGGAACTCCACCCGGAGGTATTTGCCCAGTTGACTCAATTATGGGGCATTCCAGACATGGATCTGATGGCGTCTCGTCAGAACTTCAAGGTTCCTTGCTACGGTTCCAGATCCAGGGATCCCAAGGCGACTCTAGTGGATGCATTAGTGGCGCCTTGGTCGTTCAACCTAGCTTATGTGTTTCCACCGTTCCCTCTCCTTCCCAGGCTCGTAGCCAGGATCAAACAGGAGAAGGCCTCGGTGATTCTGATAGCTCCTGCATGGCCACGCAGGACTTCGTATGCAGACCTGGTGAATATGTCATCGGCTCCACCATGGAAGCTACCTTTGAGACAGGATCTTCTAGTACAAGGTCCATTCGAACATCCAAATCTAGTCTCTCTGCAGCTGACTGCTTGGAAATTGAACGTTTGATTTTATCCAAGCGTGGGTTTTCAAATTCAGTGATAGATACTCTGGTCCAAGCCAGAAAACCTGTGACTAGAAAGATTTACCATAAAATATGGAAAAAATATATCTGTTGGTGTGAATCCAAGGGATTCTCCTGGAGTAAGATTAAAGTTCCTAAGATCCTCTCCTTTCTCCAAGAAGGTTTGGATAAGGGATTGTCAGCGAGTTCTCTAAAAGGACAGTTTTCTGCTTTATCTGTCTTGTTACACAAACGACTGGCAGCTGTGCCAGATGTACAAGCTTTTGTACAGGCTTTGGTCAGAATCAAGCCTGTTTACAGACCCATGACTCCTCCTTGGAGTCTAAATTTAGTTCTTTCAGTTCTTCAAGGGGTTCCTTTTGAACCTTTGCATTCCATAGATATCAAGTTACTATCTTGGAAAGTTCTGTTTTTGGTTGCTATTTCTTCTGCTAGAAGAGTTTCTGAATTATCTGCTTTGCAGTGTAATCCACCCTATCTGGTGTTCCATTCAGATAAGGTCGTTTTGTGTACTAAGCCTGGTTTTCTTCCGAAAGTTGTTTCCAACAGGAATATTAACCAGGAAATAGTTGTTCCTTCTCTGTGTCCGAATCCAGTTTCAAAGAAGGAACATTTGTTGCACAATTTAGATGTAGTTCGTGCTTTAAAGTTCTATTTAGAAGCAACTAAGGATTTTAGACAAACCTCATCTTTGTTTGTTGTTTACTCTGGTAAGAGGAGAGGACAAAAAGCTACTGCTACCTCTCTTTCTTTCTGGCTGAAAAGCATTTTCCGATTGGCTTATGAGACTGCCGGACGGCAGCCTCCTGAACGAATCACAGCTCACTCCACTAGGGCTGTGGCTTCCACATGGGCCTTCAAGAACAAGGCTTCTGTTGATCAGATATGTAAGGCAGCGACTTGGTCTTCTCTGCACACTTTTGCCAAATTCTACAAATTTGATACTTTTGCTTCTTCGGAGGCTGTTTTTGGGAGAAAGGTTTTGCAAGCCGTGGTGCCTTCCGTTTAGGTAACCTGATTTGCTCCCTCCCTTCATCCGTGTCCTAAAGCTTTGGTATTGGTTCCCACAAGTAATGGATGACGCCGTGGACCGGACACACCAATGTTGGAGAAAACAGAATTTATGCTTACCTGATAAATTACTTTCTCCAACGGTGTGTCCGGCCCACGGCCCGCCCTGGTTTTTTAATCAGGTTTGAAAAATTTCTTTCTCTATACACTACAGTCACCACGGCACCCTATAGTTTCTCCTTTTTTTCTCCTAACCGTCGGTCGAATGACTGGGGGGCGGAGCCTGAGGAGGGGCTATATGGACAGCTTTTGCTGGGCTCTTTGCCATTTCCTGTTGGGGAAGAGAATATTCCCACAAGTAATGGATGACGCCGTGGACCGGACACACCGTTGGAGAAAGTAATTTATCAGGTAAGCATAAATTCTGTTTTTATTTTTGACAAATACATTGACTTAAAGGTTAGGTAATGTACTGTGGATGGATCCAAAGAAAGTCATAATTACAAAGGTTTTAGAAAAAATACTATTTTATAACCAGGATAACATAAAGAATAAATACAATGGTAATTTAGGTACACAATTCATGTGAAATTCTGACCTTAGTAGCAAAAACTAATGTACTTTTCTTTATAGGGGAATGGGGAATGGGTAATCTTTTTTTTTTTTTTTTTTCGCCAACTTAGGAGGAATATACTTTTCAAGATCACTGAGTTTCTCAAAGCAGCAGCTTAAGAACTAGATCAAACTAGATAAACTAACACATTTTATGTATCTAGACCAAGAAGTAAACCTGAAGCATTTTGGGAGTTACAGTAGTACTACCTGTAGTATTAGTAAATAAAAGAATAGCTATCAATACCTTCATACCTTCATAAGGTCTTGAACCTTTTATTAAACCTAAAAAAAAACACAAATAGGGGAGCCACATAGTGTATCCTATGGAACAGTGAAACCCCAATACCAGATTGTCCTTTGGATGGGTACTTATGTGTAGAAGACCACCAAACATATGGTTACTATGCATATGCTGGATCCTCTGAGTTGCCCAGCTAACTCACTCAGGACCACAAATATCTCAGGATTCAGCTGCTAAGGAGTTAACTTTGTGTAGCTGTCACTCAAAACAGTTATTTGTTTTCAAGAAGAATTGTGTTTGTATTTTCTTTGAAGTGCCAGAACCCCCTAAATAGCCACCAAATTTTAGTGTGTATGCATTGGGTCATAAAGTCACTGAAACTCTTAGTCACAGAGATACACAGGATAAAGTTTATGGCTCAATCTGTTAGGAAAGAAGACAACGAGAAAGAGGCGCCAATGGTGCAGGTCAATGGTGCTTGTATGGGAAATAAGTACAGAGTAAACACTAGGTACTCACAAATGGCAAAGGCAATCAATTATGCCAATAGGGGCAGGCTGGATTTCATCAGCAATCCAGCTGGCTGATCTTAGAGGCCGCTCTCTACCAACATCCAATAGGAAGATATCTGAAAATGAAAGCAATAGATGGAGGCACCAATGGTGCAGATAAATGATGGTCTGATAGATATAATATTATACAGTGATATACAGGGTACTCACATATATTAAAGGCAATCACTTATGCCTATAGAGACAGGCTGGATTTTAACAGCAATCCAGCTGGCTGATACGGCATCCAATGTCAGTTAATGGGTGTCAGAGCATTAACTCTCTACAAGTAGCATAGCAAAATACCATACACAGCACTCAGAGTGGATATATATAAAAACATTTTTATTAAAAACTATAAAAAAGTTTACCACTCATCTTGGTGCCAACTAGTGTATGGCTTGTGGAGAAACAGTGCAACGCGTTTCTCAGATATACTGCTTCTTCAGGCATGTTTCTCAACTGTACTTGACCTCCTTATATAGGGCTATGCTACTTGTGAAAACCCATGTCCCACCACTAACAGTTGTCAGATCACTGACCAACCATAAACCTTCATTTAGGAATAACCCTCCCCTGCTGCAATAGTTTAGCATATAGTGCTTTATATAGACATTTTGTTTATATATTATATAAACCCCCCACCTGTAGAGTGCTTTCTGTGTATATTTTTCTGATAAAATCGAGCTATACTCCTAATACATAATACAATAAAATACAATAATTGCTGGCCGTAATTCATATGATTTGATTGGATAATATAACTATCCATCAAGTTTTAGAGTGAGGATCGTATATCAAACTCCTTATTGGACCTGATAGCTGTCTATGACAAGTGTCTGCGCGGGCTTTTTAGTTGAATCTAAACATGGCTCAGCGGCAGATCTACCAATCGGATTCCGTTTAGGACCACACCTCCGATCATGCTCTCACTGTTACGTGTCAAATGCTTCCGCCCAAAAAACTAGCAGATCAGCTATTGGTCGTATACAATGTACACAAACCCATCCATTGGTTTCTTCACCAGCATCGTCAGTGTGTAAAGCGTGTGTAACTGGTTTGTGTGGGAAGTAAACAAAGATGCCTATTGGATGTTTTATGGCTAGCATGTAAATACTATTTGCCGCAATTGAAGGATATGAACATTTTACTACCAGTGTTACTGTGTTAAAGGGGCATGCGACGGTGGTATTTTTACGTAGAGATTTAGTTACAATGTAGGTGTAATTAGAATATGATAGAGATACCTGTCCGCAGTGAGGGAGAATTCCCATATGAAATTTACTTGTAGTTCTAGCGTACAAGTGAAAACGATTAGAGATTGGCACCCGGCCGTCATATATAGATACAATATCTAAAAAATATATAATAAAAGAATTTTACATGGGTTTGTAGTGATTTGTGTGAGATGTTTATATAAATCATATGATATGTGAGTGGTTGCGTGAATGTGTACACGATGTGTACATCGTGTGTTAGTGCATCTATACTAATCTATGGCAATAGTGCTGCCTTAGTGAATGAAGAAGTGTATTATTAAATTAGAGTATACCAAGATTTTTCTTGTTCTCCATATTGATAATTATCCATAGAGGACTATTTGGTGAATATTCAGTGAACCATTTGTTGTGGATATACCAAGTGATAGAGTGCCTAGGTTTTGAAAGTCATAAACATGAATAAATGTAAAGTGCTAAAGTGTAGTAGAAGCTATCTCCTTCCACAATAAGTGGTAATATATGTATGTGCAACCATATATATCAGAGCTTAATATTTAATGATCAAAAAATGATATATATGGGAAGCAAAAATACCAATGTGTATATAAGTGTGTTAAGTGTTCATTAACAACATATTTAAAGATTATAAACAGCAGGGTGGCTATCCCAAAAATCCAGTTTGTACAAAACATATCATATTATACAGATATGGGGAATCCCCAACATTGAAAAAGGAACAAGACCCACCAACAATACAAATATGGATGGTGAATATTATTAATACCCCTACTAAACCTGAAGATCAAAATTAATAAGGTGGATCTAAGCAAAGGCCATAGAATCTATGACCTCATTTAATCCCAAGGGGAATAGTGTTTGGTATTTAAAAATCCAATATGTTTCCCTTTGTCGTAAGCGGGTGAATCTGTTGTAATGCTGGCTGTTGGGAACACTTTCCAAGGGTGTAATTTTAAAATGACATCTACCTTCCATACTTTTAGCACAGTTGTGTCTAGAGACGCTATGTTTAGGGGACCTTTTTATCACATTTCGTCGATGTTCACCCCATCTAAGTCGCACCTTCCTACAGGTGCGTCCAATATATTGGATCCCACAGGCACAGCTGAGTGCATAGACAACGTAACTGGAATTACATGTCAGGTGTTCCATGATTTGGTGTTCTTCACCTGTTGTGCTAGATGTTAAGGATTTTTTTCCATGAGTGATATCCTTACACATGTGGCATCGTCTATGTCCACATCTATAGGTACCATTATTATTGCCAAGTTTTTTAACCATATAATCAGGAATCTTAAGCCTTCTTTTTGGCTGTTTAACTGATTTTTTGCTCATAACTATCTTGCTGGGTGCCAGTTTTTGTTTCAAGGTGGGTGCCCTCCTATATATAATCTTGGGTTGGGGAGCCAACACTTTCTTTAATATGGGGTCTTTTAGTAGAATGGGCCAATGTTTCTTTAATACCCTATTTACTGCCCTGAAGTTAGAATTGTATTGGGTTACAAATAGGGGTTGTCCCTGAGAACCTATATTTTCTTTCTCTGTGTTAGACTCTTTTCCAGACAGTAAATCATCTCTATCTAGTGATCGAGCCCTATGGTAGCCATATTCGATTAATCCCTTAGGATATCCTTTTTCTCTAAACCTGTCTTTGAGTATATGCGACTGTTAATCGTATGTACTGATAGAACTACAATTATGTCTAATGCAACAGAATTGGCTGTATGGAATATTGGTTTTCCAGTTGTTGAAATGATTACTGGAGAAGTGTAAAAAATTATTACAGTCTACTGACTTGAAATATGTAGATGTACAAATGGTCCCTCTTTCTCCCCATGTCAACAATAAGTCAAGAAATTCAATTGTTTGTGTCTGTATATTGGATGTGAAAGCTATCCCCATGACGTTATCATTTAGGGAATTGACAAATGTTTGTGCTTCTTCAGTTGATCCTTCAAAAATAAATAACAAGTCATCTATATAACGGCCATAGAACACCAGATTGCCCCTCCACTTTGTGTTGTAGATGATATATATGGTTGCACATACATATATTACCACTTATTGTGGAAGGAGATAGCTTCTACTACACTTTAGCACTTTACATTTATTCATGTTTATGTCTTTCAAAACCTAGGCACTCTATCACTTGGTATATCCACAACAAATGGTTCACTGAATATTCACCAAATAGTCCTCTATGGATAATTATCAATATGGAGAACAAGAAAAATCTTGGTATACTCTAATTTAATAATCCACTTCTTCATTCACTAAGGCAGCACTATTGCCATAGATTAGTATAGATGCACTAACACACGATGTACACATTGTGTACACATTCACGCAACCACTCACATATCATATGATTTATATAAACATCTCACACAAATTTAATAATCCACTTCTTCATTCACTAAGGCAGCACTATTGCCATAGATTAGTATAGATGCACTAACACACGATGTACACATCGTGTACACATTCACGCAACCACTCACATATCATATGATTTATATAAACATCTCACACAAATCACTACAAACCCATGTAAAATTCTTTTATTATATATTTTTTAGATATTGTATCTATATATGACGGCCGGGTGCCAATCTCTAATCATTTTCACTTGTACGCTAGAACTCCAAGTATATTTCATATGGGAATTCTCCCTCACTGCGGACAGGTATCTCTATCATATTCTAATTACACCTACATTGTAACTAAATCTCTACATAAAAATACCACCGTTGCATGCCCCTTTAACACATTAACACTGGTAGAAAAATGTTCATATCCTTCAATTGCGGCAAATAGTATTTACATGCTAGCCATAAAACATCCAATAGGCATCTTTGTTTACTTCCCACACAAACCAGTTACACACGCTTTACACACTGACGATGCTGGTGAAGAAACCAATGGATGGGTTTGTGTACATTGTATACGACCAATAGCTGATCTGCTAGTTTTTTGGGCGGAAGCATTTGACACGTAACAGTGAGAGCATGATCGGAGGTGTGGTCCTAAACGGAATCCGATTGGTAGATCTGCCGCTGAGCCATTTTTAGATTCAACTAAAAAGCCCGCGCAGACACTTGTGATAGACAGCTATCAGGTCCAATAAGGAGTTTGATATACGATCCTCACTCTAAAACTTGATGGATAGTTATATTATCCAATCAAATCATATGAATTACGGCCAGCAATTATTGTATTTTATTGTATTATGTATTAGAGTATAGCTCGATTTTATCAGAAAAATATACACAGAAAGCACTCTACAGGTGGGAGGGTTTATATAATATATAAACAAAATGTCTATATAAAGCACTATATGCTAAACTATTGCAGCAGGGGAGGGTTATTCCTAAATGAAGGTTTATGGTTGGTCAGTGATCTGACAACTGTTAGGGGTGGGACATGGGTTTTCACAAGTAGCATAGCCCTATATAAGGAGGTCAAGTACAGTTGAGAAACATGCCTGAAGAAACAGTATATCTGAGAAACGTGTTTCTCCACAAGCCATACACTAGTTGGCACCAAGATGAGTGGTAATCTTTTTTTATACTTTTTAATAAAAATGTTTTTATATATATCCACTCTGAGTGCTGTGTATGGTATTTTGCTATGCTACTTGTAGAGAGTTAATGCTCTGACACCCATTAACTGACATTGGATGCCGTATCAGCCAGCTGGATTGCTGTTAAAATCCAGCCTGTCTCTATAGGCATAAGTGATTGCCTTTAATATATGTGAGTACCCTGTATATCACTGTATAAGATTATATCTATCAGACCATCATTTATCTGCACCATTGGCGCCTCCATCTATTGCTTTCATTTAAAGTTTATGGCTTAAGCTGTCAATAGAATGCCTGATGCAAAACAGGCCCTTCATTACCAAAACTGACCAGGTCACTGACAGGTTATTGGTATATTATGTACATATGTGGGTTAAAAGTGTTATAACCTTAACGGCAGGTAAATATGACAACCTATGGCATATTTGATATCAAAACGATTCTCCCAATAAAACTAAGAGGTTCTAAATATGTAAATATAGAAATTTCTTACCTAGCAGGAATGATAATGGATTGTATAAATTCAGGCAAGAAATTAGTCTATTGAAGGTTGTAAAGACAGGGGGGTTTCTTAGTCCGCCCAGGAGGGTGTGGTTAAGCAACCTGATCTCTGAAAAGTAGGGTTTAAGAATCTTATTTTTTAACAATAAGATTGTCATTCTTACAAGGGGAGCTGCTGTACAGAAGTAAGGAGCCATCATTTTCATGCCAGCCCCTGGCGCATATCTTGAAAACTAGGAAAGTATTCAATTCTGTTTTTCTCCTTTTTATTTTAAAATACTGTTTGCATGTGTAATTTTATTTGTAACAACTTTTTATTAATAATGCATTGTGCATAATATTTTTGGCATAATAAATAATTCCTTTATTAAGTTTGGCCTTTGTCTAATAATTGAACCACGTTACTGAAAGAGACTGGAATATTAGAACTGTATAATTTTAGGTTATATTCTGCTAAATTGTATTTCTAGAGTTAATCTGTAAAGTCTGGGGTTTTCCTTAAGATTTTCCCTTTAATAAATGTTAAGTGGTCGCAGCATTTGAGCTATAGGAGTTATAGTTTATTGTGGGTGGCATTGAAAAGGGAGTGTTGGGCATTTCTCTTACGTATAGTACAGATTAAGGGAGTGCGAATTAACTCTTGCACCCACTAAACTGAATCACAAGCTTGCCTGGTGTGGCTAGATTGTGACCTATAGGTGACAGAAAAGGGGGCTGAAAACCCTTTCTGTGCCAAATAAGTGACTGGCGCAGGGTTGGATAACCTTGGTTCGTCACAGTGCTTATTTATTTAAAACTATATATATCCAAAATAAGGATTATAATACAAAAATTGAAAACAATAAGATACCCCTCTACAAAAGCATGTTATAGCTTTTACTATATATATTTTCTTCTGAGTAAAGAACACTATTATTTCAAGTATCTTTATTTTAAATACAAAAAATAGTGTTAACATTGTTTTTAAGGGATATGGCATATGACAATGTGTTGGACTGGGAAAGGCGTGTGTATATTTGTATGTGTGCATGTGAACATATACATATGTACAAATACATGCACATATATACATACACACTTACAAATATATATACCTTTGAGCCCTTTCCATTCCAATGCCTTGTCATAAAAAAATATCCATTTAAATAAGTTTTCTTTTCTATGGCATGGAGAGTCCACAAATCATTCCAATTACTAGTGGGATATTCAATCCTGGCCAGCAGGAGGAGGCAAAGAGCACCCCAGCAGAGCTGTTAAGTGTCACTTCCCTTACCCATAACTCCAGTCATTCTCTTTGCCTTTGTCAAGGAAGGATGTGCGAAGATGGTGTCTGAAGATATTTAATCCTTTTATGGGTACTTTTCCCTGCAAGCAAGGATTCGGGTTATTCTGTGTCCATGTCAATCTCTTTAGTAAGAGTAATGGGGGTTATTAGCAGTTAGAAAGCGGCGAGAAGGTCTTTGCTTTATTTCTAACATTATTGCTCGCCCTTTGTAGAAAGCCAGGGTTGGTTACTCTGTTCTTGTTTTTTTACAGGTCCCTGACTGATAATGAGGAATCAGTCACACCTAAGATGCTGTACCTGCCCTGCAGCTGGATCCAGGTAAGTGTATTTGCCTTCTAGGTACTGAGGGCTAGCACTTTGAGGTTAACTCCTCAGGCGGATCTTTATTTGGAAAAATAAGGAAAATGTGTGTATGTGCGCTGACAGCTGCAGGGATTAAGTCCAATAGTAATTATAAAACAACTATGTAGTGTATGTACAATATTAAAATGGCTCAAAAAACTAGAGGATTATATTTACCTCTATACGGTATATCGGATAAAGTAGACACGGAACCCAATTTTATAAGAATAAAACAATTTATGTAATTTAATCTTTAAAAATTATTAGAATATGCATAGATAACACAAACTAAATTAAGCTAAAATGTATGACCGGTCATATACATATAAGCATGCAAACAAAAATATTAGAATCTGTATATAAATATCTGGTAATCTAAAAGCAACAAATTAAAATAGGGTGCAGCAGAAAATTACACTTTGTGCAACAAGAGGTTTGGTGAGGGGTTTGTTCTGCTTAGAACTGTGAAATCATAAATGTGTCGTAAGATCTTTAACGACTGAATTCTTAGTTATGTAAACTTGTATCCACCTAAATGTTCATTCCTTTGAATATATTAACCTTCAAAAAAAGTTCCGTAATATAATGACGGTTGACCAATCATCAGACAGATCCATTTAAAAGTAGTTAGTTCAACACTGGTGTATTGTTAGTGTATTTTCCAGGATATTAGTCTTATTCAAAGAACGAGTGACAAATATAACCTAGCTGCAGGGCCACAACACCTCTACAGTGCCTACCTGTCTCACTTTGTGGTATGAAATGTCCGTTGGGTTCAGGCACAGGTGTCTGGAGCGGCTCCTAACAGCCGGCGGTGTCACCGATCCTCTCGGAAGTAGATCCGGCCTGAACGAAACTCTGCGCAGAGTATGTAGGAGAGAGGCGAAAATAGTTCCGGACAATCTCTCTCAATCCTTGGTGATCGTGTTATATTAACACCTTGTAGTTTGTTGTCTGACTCCTTCAATGCGTTTCGCCATGTACCATGGCTTTATCAAGATTCTCCCATACATTTGGTAGCAGCATTTCTCACCCACTCTCAATATATTATCATATATCTCATATTAAATAGAAAAATTCATTATGGAACTCTTCACAGTAAGAGAACAACTACTTTCAAATATGACTATTGAGACTAACACAATTGACACAATTGAAAATATAGACTTAGGAGAATTGATGTCCAAACTAGAAAGTTTGATGGTTAAAGAATTAAAGCAAAACATTGAATTAGTATTTCTAGAGAAATATATCACCAACAAACTTATACCAAGAGGACTCAGACTTGAAAAGAAATGCACTTTCGAATTAAATGAAGAACATAGCTTAGAATGGTTTGAGACTTTAGAAAAAGCCTAATTTGGTCTAATAGAAATACTTTAAAAAATCTAGGACAGTCAGTTTAACAGATTTTAAGACAAAAATAGACACTATCAAAGAAAAAATAGAGAACCACCAAGATAATGACATATTTATAAGTAAACAAAAACAAATTATTGAGAATCTAAATAATACAAGTAAAAATATATTATCAATTAAATGGCGTAAACTAAATAGAGACCAGCAAGATTACCACCATAATATCACCTCCCCAGATACAATAGAAAATATGGATTCAGTTGAAACAGCAAATACAGAATTAACATTTCAAGAAAATAAGAATAAAAATCAAAATATTAACACTAACAGAATAAGACATGGAG